>NC_056557.1:7468624-7471766 GCF_013358625.1 Macadamia integrifolia
ACCAATTGAAAAAAAAAAAAATAAATAAATAAAACGATAGAAATGAGAATGGACAAAACGACAAAAGGCAATTTCGTCGTTCTAGTTTCGTTAAAAAAAAAAAAAAGAAGCATTTTGACACAGAAACTGAAATATTTGTTTTTGACACGAAATGTCGTTTCTGGAACAGGAACATTACCAATCACAACCTTGGTAATGTGAAAAAAATGAGATTTGTTCTAGTCCTTAGCAGAGGAGATGACCAATCTATTAGTCAACACTTCACCCACAATAGTTTGCATCATAACAAGATGGTTTGTGGCAATCAACTGAAGATCCCCCACCTGCTTCAATATTATATAGCCTATCCCCATATCATTCGAGTGGGTAGAAATTGGTACATCAATTAAAATTTAAAAGGTTCAATCAGGGGGGAGGGAAACTCACCATGCTGTTGAGTTGGCACTTGGTAAGTGGAGATGCCAGAAATCAAGGAGAGTGCCCATTCACATTCCGGGCAACCACACATTTCCACTCTCTAAAAGGGGGAATAGAGGTTATGAAAACTCTTGATGAACTCCTTAGATTCCAAATCTCCTAAACAATGATGGCATGTGAGGTGAAGATCTCTAGTTATTTCTTCTTACCCACTCCTGGAATACTATCCCAAGAAAAGTTCCAAACATAGATCGGATGCCTCTGGTTTACAGCTGATTTAATAGATTCAAGAAATGCAAACTAATCTTGTTACACCAAGGGACAATATAGGACAGCATACTCCACCATTTCCTGAGCCTGACCTCACCCAGGATAAGTATCATCCTTAACTACATTCTTTTGCATTAGGTTTCTAACACTCCAAGTCTCCAGTAGCACATGAGCAAGACTTAAAAATAAATAAGTAAATGTGATGTCGACACTTTACACGGATGTGAAGATGTTTGTTTGAATAATTTAGATTTAAACTTAATTTGACGTCGGTGATATGAATGTGTGAATTTTGAATTTATCTGATTATTTATATACTTGAGAATTGATTTTGATTATTTGTCGACCTTTAAATTTATTGTTCGTTTGGATCTAACAAGGTGGTTTGTTTAGGACCTCGATCAGGAATCTCTGGATGGCCATCGGAATTGTTTTAGAATCTTATGAACATAGTTTTTTTTTCTTCGGCATTCTAATAGTATTGTAAAAATTATTATAAATGATAAACATTTTATTTCGGAAGCAAGTAGGCTAGAATGAAAAACCAGGACCTGGGTTTCTCTCGTGATGTAACTGGTATTTTATTTCCTTAATATATTTTTTGTTTACAAAACAATAACAAACTCAAGCTTAATTATCCCAACTTAATGGGGTCGGCTAAATGGATACAAGCAAAGAAAAAAAATATATTAGAAAGAAAGTAACACTACAACAACAATAATTCAACAACATCCCACCTAAATGGGGTCGGCTACATGGATCATTGCCCTCCAAATAGCTCTATTCAAGGTCATACTAAGGTCAAAGCCTAAACTATACATGTCTTTCTTCACTTCTTATGCTAGGGTCATTTTTGGCATGCCACTAGTTTTTTTTTTTAATTCCTTCCATCTAAATCGGATCACTCCTTTATACTGGTGCATCCCAAAGCCTTCATTGAATATGGTCATACCACCTCAAATGAGTTTCTTGGAACTTAGCATGTATCGGGATCATTCCTTACTTTAATTTAAAAAAAAAAAAAAAAAAAAAAAAAAAAGAATCCCTTGGGCTCAACAATTATTCTAGTGCATAGGGTAAACATGCATTGGCAAACATGGTTTAGCATGTGCAGGCAGGGGCTTAGCCAAGAAAAGATCAGTTTTTGACTCACTGAGGTCAATCCTAGATTCACTAGGGATTACTTCCCAATTGAACCCTTGCAAAAGCCTAGTCAATAGCATAACAGTCATGGCGGAGCCCAGCTTGGCCCAATAAGCTACAATTGGTACCTAGATGACTTAACATTATCAACATTGTCATCATTATTGGCTCCAGATAACTATGCTTTCAGTAAAAAAAAAATTTTTACTACATGACTACCCTTAGGAATGAAATAACCTGCAACAATTGCATCCGCATTGGAGACATGTGGAAGATTAAAGGGAGTGATCGGGTGAAGCCTAAAGGCTTCCCTAGCAATGCCTTGACGTAATTGAGCTCCGTTATGTCGGACTCCTGTACCAACCTCTCCTTTCCGACGACTCTATCAATTTCTTCAGTAGCTTTCTGAAGCATCTCAGGCTGGTTGATCATCTCCGCCAAGGCCCATTCAACTCCATTCGATGGATTGTCCACGGCTGCATAGATTAAATCCTGCAAAAAAAAAATAGATATATTAGGAGCAAGACTCGAGAAGACTAGCTAAAGCCTTTCGCTATTCTCTCTGGATAACAATGGCTCAGTTGGAATCATACCGCAGTTTGAGCTTTGATCTCTTCTGTGGACAGCAATGGCTTCCCATTTGAATCTTTAATTGAAATGAGGATATCAAGAAGATCTTGAGCTTCCTTCTTCTTCCCTTCTCTCCATTCTTGAATCCTGTCATCAATTATGGGGTCATGGTACTTGTCAACAATCCTAGTAGCTTCCTTCAAGATCTTCTCATGTCCCATTAAATCAAATCTCCTCAAACTAGGCATGTAATCTGATACACAAAATGCGTATAGTAAAGAAAGGACAGTGAAGAGGGCATCGACATATTCTTCTTCTTCTTCAACCCCAGGCCCTCCATTGTTCCTTCCTTCCCCAAGGTATCTCTTGTTGAACATCATCTTTGTAATCACAATGCAACTATATTGCCTAGCTGCAACTCTTACGTTCACAAGAGAACCATATATAGGAGTTAGGATCAATTCTTCCCCATTTAAAGCTAGAGAGTTACATCACACCATCCCTGTCCTCCAAGACATCAACCTCATATTTAGATTTGTGTTTTTTTCGCCTTGCTCCGAGACACATAAACAGTTTAGGTGACTCAGATATCTTGCTAAGTCTCCTGCGTGACTATTTAGTCTCAATCCATTGCATGGATTTTGGAAGTTTCTAATTCCGAACTCATGCACTCTCTTGCGTCTTTCTTGAGAAATCATTTTTATCAAAAATATCAAAATTTTTTAATTCTTCTGTTTTTTTT
>NC_056557.1:7471786-7494041 GCF_013358625.1 Macadamia integrifolia
AGGAAAGACATTGAATTTCTGCCAGGAGAAAAGGTGTTTCTCAAGATCTCTCCTGCAAAAGGGTTGCAAAGATTTCATAGAAAGGGGAAGTTGAACCCGAGATACATTGGCCCATTTGAGATCTTAGCCCGGGTTGGCTCAGTAGCCTACATGCTTGCTCTGCCACCTTCACTCGGGGATGTTCATAACGTATTTCATGTATCCATGCTGAAGCGATACGTTCATGATCCATCTCATGTATTACCCGTGGAACCAGAATATCTAGAAGCTGATATGACCTATACAGAGCAGCCAGTTGAAATTTTGGACCAAAAGGTGAAAACCCTTCGCAACCACTCCATTTCCTACGTAAAGGTGCGATGGGAAAATCATTCACTTGAAGAAGCGTCTTGGGAGAAAGAGGATGAAATCCAAGCCAAGTACCCTCATCTTTTTGAACAACCAGGTATGCCAATTTCGAGGACGAAATTTTCAGAAAGGTGGGGGGTAAATGTAATACCCTACTTCTTAAACCCGGTATGATTACACGGTTGACTCGGTTTAACCATGCAGGAGCCGAACTGGAGAGGGTTAAGGCGGGTTCCTTATGGACCATGATGGCTAGGGTGACTTTGAACACCGGCTGGCCAGACAAGTCCGAGTCAGTGCCAGAGGAGACGGGTGTACCCAAGCCGTGTACATGCACATATCATATGGCCATGTACGGATAAAGCAGGTATGTCATCGTATCTTAAAGTGCATACGTATATTATCTCTTATACCGAGAGTCAAATTCTATCAAAATCCCACTTGTTGGCTAATTTTCGGCCCTCAGGTGGGCGGTCACAGGTGGGCTCATCCGCCCACCTGAGTGACCCACCCATGAGGTTACAAGATGCTTTAAAAAAGTATAAATAGCTATCATTATGTTATTCCTTTTTTCTCATTTATGACACTCGGGCATTTGGTGAGAAGAGTAAAGAGGAGAGAGAAAAGAAGGGAAAGAAGAGGAAAAGGGAAGGAAGAGGAAGAAGAAATGGATTTCAGCGGTGCCGAGGTTTGATCTTCCCATTCCGACGCCAGAAGAGTGATCTCCAATACGAGATCTACGTTTAGAGGTGAGCAAAGGTTGGGTTCCTTAAACTTTCACGCAAAGGTTGGGTTCCTTAAACTTTCACCATACCCAAATGAAACCCTTGATTTGGGTAGAGTTTCTTGAGGTCTCATAAATCCCCCTTGAGATGATGAATCTAAGGTTTAATAGATGGTTTATGTGTTGATTTTGAAGGATTTGAAGAAGTGTTTCCACGGTTGGAGGAGCATTGGTGATTTGAAGTGATTTTGGGGTCTTTGATCGAGTTCTTGAGCAAAGAAGGTAAGATGGCTTCCATTCTTTAAATCTAACCTAGATCTAGGTTAGAACCATCTTATGAGACCTTGAATGTGTGGAGTATGGGTTTAGAAAGCCCCATTTGATTCCCTAAAGGTTAGGGAAGGTTTGGGGAAAAATGACATTTTTCCGCCAAGACCGGTGGGCCAAATCGGTGGGCCAAATGGCCCGTCTGAGAGGGTAGGCCCTCGGGGCCAATTGGTGGGCCCAACAGGTGGGCCGACCGGTGGGCCAACCTGCCAGCCGATCCTAGCAGGGCCCTCGGGGTCAATCGGCGGGCCCAATTGACAGGCCGACCTGCCTGCTGGTCATGACCGTTGGGTCTGACTGGTGGGTCAAGACAGGTGGGCTGTCCGACCCACTCGAGAGACTCCCAACGTGATTTCCACGTCCGAACGGACCCAAAATGGATGTACGACCTTCTTTTAGAATTCTAAATATGATTTTGCCACCAAATCTTATTAGTTTTGACCCCAAAGTGGTGAAATGCTAACCCCCATTCACTCATGATAGGTTCACCAAATCTTACGCTTCTCGCACCAGATCTCACTCGTACCGGGTGTGAATCTTTGTACACAACAAGTAAGTGGGGAGAAGACGTTTGGCCTTGTTTCAAGGCTTGTTTGACATTCATTTAATTGTATCTAGACTAGCCATGTCATCATGCGAATTATGTGTAACTTAGCCATCCTCATATTATTATGACTTGTGTGTTGTGTTTATTTTCTTAATGTCAAATGATGATGTGAATATCTGATGAATGATGACATCATTGTGCATAATACATTAGTAGACTAGATGCCGTAGTCGGCTTGAAAACTAGTAAATTGGTGGCCCGTGGAATGGGACGCGGAGGCACTATGCAATCGTACTATGTCATATAGAAGCATGCGGTGTAGGATTACTATCTTCCCGTGCTACTGCCCTTCCAAACAGGGGTTGAGGTGTTGGGTTACCATTTGGGGGGAAGCATTGGTCACGGTTGTCGGGTCACTGCGACGGTTAGACATACGCCCGGTTGGTCATTAGGACAGTCGGCAACCCCGGTGGTATATTCAAGAGGGCCAATCGTACTGCTTTTAAATTGCTGGAGTCAGCACCTTTAATTTCTGTCATTTATTTTATGTTGAGAGCCGGTGGTCGACATGTTTTACATTTTTGAGTACTCACGGTGGGCCTTCTCCGACAGCCCTATGGGCGTATCGCGGGATGGAGTTTGCGGCTCGTACCCGGAGTATATGTGCACTGTGGTTGTAGTAGCACTAAACCAAGGACTTAGTAATGTTGTTTAGGTGGATGTGATTTAAAATGAAATGCATAACATATAGTGCATATGGTTGTGATTTGTTGTATGGACTGCTGTGTGGTCCTTCTTTTCACTTACTGAGCTAGTGAGCTCATCCCACATGTGCACTTCTTTTAGATGATGTTGCAGGTCATCAACCTGAAGAGCACGGGTCGGCTCCACAGTTGAGTTTCCTGAAGGGGATTGGTGGGTTCCCGAGGAGTTAGAGCACGGCACGGATTGGTCGTGCGAGGGCTGTGCTGCGGGACAGCAGTTTTGATGCCTAGCTGAGCTTCACTTTTGATACCGAGCTGAACTCCACTTTTGATACCGAGCTGAGCTTTACCTTTTGATACCGAGCTGAGCTCTACTTTTGATACCGAGCTGAACTGTATCCCTTGTGTTTTTGATGATCCCTTTTGTGTACTTGATATGTAAATTGTATTCTTTTGTGTAAATATCATGCCTGCGGGCCCACATGTACTTAACTATGTATTACAATTTGGGTATCAAGTATAATGGGAATATTTATAGGTAAATTAAGTCTTCCGCTGAACTTATGAACACTTTCTTAGTTGTGTGTATGCTGTGGTTGGATACTGTATCAGATGATCCTGGTAGGTTTGGGTTAACCGGTGTTAACCCGGCCACCGGTCCGATTCGGTGTGAACGGGGTGTGACAATTTGAGAGTGAGATATGGGTGTGTAGTCTACTTCTTTTCCTTTTTGAGCTTCCCACCAAAGGTTGATCCCAAAAAATTGTAATGTATTTGAGGGGTGTTTGAATTTTAAAAGTAACTGAAAGCGTATAGATCAGTGTAGCTAACGGGTAGAATACAAGGAAAACAACCACTTTATTTTTAGCTTCTTTTAGTAATGTGAAAGTGTAACGATTGATATTGGTGATCTACTTCTAACTACCACCCTAAAACACATACATCTAAAAGCGTCCTAACCAACACATCTAGGAAGTAAATACTTCAAACCACGCAAGTAAAAAGTAAATAACTGAAAGTAAAAGTGTTGAAATAAAATAAATAAAATAAATAAAATAAATAAAATAAATAAAATAAATAAAATAAATAAAATAAATAAAATAAAAAAAAGACGAAGGCTAGAGAGAGGCACACAAATAGATTTCTCTACTTAGCCCGAGGGATGCACCGTAAATAATGCAAGCTTCCCTACTTGAATAGAGAATAACTCTTACAAGGGCTTCACTACTTAGCTTTAGGGAAATGGATCAAAGTAAATAACTGAAAAAAAACGCAATAAAAGGATGGTCCATAGCTAGAGAGGGGTAAAGCCAACGCATAATCTAACCATGAACCTTGGGAAAAAGGGAGAGGAATAAAGTAAAAAATAAAATTTAAATCCTAAATTAAGAATTGAATGGGTAGTAAGAAGAGGGAATGAGATGGGGGATGAGAAGACTACTGTAGAAGCTTACTTACCTGAACTTCAATACTTGAACTTGAAAAATTGATTGAGATTTGAAATACTATCAGTACTAAAAATCAGATCTGGAATAAACCAAATATGATATTTTTAGTACTAAAGAAAACAAATCTAAAGAGAAAAAACTGAACTTGAAAGACATGCTTCACAACTTGTTCTTGTCACCTAGAACTAAGCCTAGAACTAGAAATTAAAATTATTACACATTTGAATACCTTGAATAACATAAACAAAAAAAAAAAAAAAAATATTGCATTCATTAAATAAAAACCAATTACAAAAGTGTTTAAAGTAAGAAAAACTAAGAAGAGCTAGAACTAGAGCTAGAAGAAGAGCACAACTAAAAATTAGAAAAAAAGGGAGCAAGAGAGGGACAACCCTTTAGGGTTTGGTCGACTCTCTTTTATAGGGAATAGGGAAGAGAAGGGGACGTCCAAGGTTTTCTTAATTGGGTGGAATCTCAATTGGTAGGTGAGATTTTTTAAATCGCTTTTGGTTTCTAAAAAGTAGGATATTTTTAAATTCCCTTTTGATGAGGTGGAGGAGAGAGAAGAGAGACAAGGAGAGAAATCGTATGGGAGAAGGGAGATCCAATGGATTTTTCTTCATTTTTCCTATTTTTTTCTCTCATTTTTTTGTTTTTTTTTAATGTATTTTCTCTCTCCTCCTTCACTTTTGGCAGCCTCTCTTGCTTTGAATGATTTTCTTCCTTGCTTGAATTGATTAGGGTAATCTTTAATTGAGTTGGAAATTCCATCAATGCCTTTTTTTTTTTTTCCTATTTTTTCTCTTCAACTTGCGCACAACCCTTTTGGCTGACCTCCTTGTTTTAAGTGATGTGTAGGAGAGAGAAAATCTTAAAAAAAAAAAAACTCTAAAAAATGGTAGCCAAGAGGTTCGAACTTGAGATATCCTAATAAGAAAGGGATTTTGCACACCACAACTCACCAACTATGCTAGTTATTGTTATCAAAAACAAATTTTCAATCACTTAAGAGTGTGATCTATTAATCATTGTTGGTATTTGAAATATTCCTTGTATCCCTGGGATAACTGTAGACGGGTTGGTTATGCATCTCAGTTCAGTTCTGATCCATTACTCATTTTCTGGCTCGAAAAGAATAATCACTTGTACGGTTGACCAAACGAATGTGTACTTTTAATTGAATATGTCCATCTTGCTCAGAATTTCATCCTCTCTACAGCCATTAAAAAAAAAAAAAGACCTCTTTATATATAAAATTTGAGATATAACGTTTGATAATCTTTAAGGCCTTGAAAATATAAAATTTGCAAAAAGAGAGTAAAACCCAAGGTAGTTCCATTCTAAATATATAAAATGCATGTTTTACTACCTTAGATTTCACACATAAATGTGCCCATCAAGGGGCATCTGTGGTTCATGCTTAAAAGATTGGCTTAGTTATGGATAGAGGCCGGGTTGGATTGACTTTTCATTTCTTCGCACTTCTTCTTGGTGAGGTCATTTTTAGGAGACAGAGTCAGGACAAGGGAAGGCAACTTGCTATATTCAGAATTAGTGTCTTCACAAGGTAGGTTTGGTGTTTCTTTATGGGTACAGAAGTAGAAGGTGGGGTAAGAATTGTTAGAATTATGGGTTTAATTAATTATTCGGACTGAATAAATTGATAAGAGTCAAATTATATAATTGGGTCGGTCCACTCTCCAGTTTGAGGATATATTGGTTCAACCCATTGTGCTTTAGGGTTTTGGATCGAAACAATATTATTTATACTAGGTTTTGGGCCCCTGCAATTGTCATTCACCATTCTTCTCTTTGCCACAAAAGTGAGAAAACTTCGGAGGTCTAAAGGGATGTAGACGATCCTTAGCTAAGAGAAGGGAATTACAAGAAGCTACATCTTTTTTCTCATCGACACACTCAGGTGCAAGGTACATATCGATTTTTTGTATTTGATTAAATCGTGTTCTTGTATTCTATGTGGATCCTTAGTTGAGGTTTCAGATCGAAACCCATTGTCTAATAAGTGGTATCAAAGCCATCCACACAGGACAAGAATCGATGTATTTTTTTATTGAATCATTGAACAATTTATTGTTCTCATTGTTTGTCTACTTGAGTCGGTTATGTTTTGAACGGTTTGTTTTGTTTTTATTTTTATTTTTTTATTGATTTGATTTTTTCATCCATGAGAATTTTAATATTAATACTAATTAAAAAAAAAAAGGTTGTCGTGGCCATGACCGAAGGTATAGCTCCCACGTATGTTACCCACATAACAGCCTCTTAACATAGGTTTTTTGGTCGTGCATGCTCATACGCTCCCATACTCCTTCCACCCCTCGACTTGTTTTGTCTTAGCCACCATCCGCATTGTTTTAAAACCCATGAAATCGTCATGCGTTATTTGCACTTCGTTCCTCTGAGCAACGATTTAAAACTATAGTTATAGTCTATGAAACCCACATATGATTTTCCACTAGTTACCGGTTTTTTTGGTTCCCGTCGTTTTAACGCTGGAAATTTGATCCTCGGTTAATGTTGACTTTTCTCTGGATTAATGGGAGGCTGTGGGAGATTGAATCTTTTTTTTTTTACCAGTTGTAGAATTCTATGGGTTTCTATCTCTGTTTCTTTTGGAAAGGAGAGAATCTTTCCACAAGAGCCTTTGCCATGTGTAAAAAAATTATATGCTAGGATTGCCTTTAGAAATTAGTTTTATAAAAACAATTTACTAGGTAAGTTTTTTATTATATTAGCAAAAGTTACTATGTTTCATTAATTTGGTAGTGGATGCTAGTTGTCATCCATGTAGCAATTAAAAAAAAAAAAAAAAAAAAATGAAAGGGAGATATGAGCTGAATCGGAATACTTACAGAAAAGGTTCCAAAGCTCCAAATCGATTAGGGCCGATACTGATCCAAATTGATATGGGACATCTTTAACCTTATACTTTTTTTTTTTTTTTTTAATGAAAATCTATTTTTATTTGGGCTGTGAATGGCAGATTCAATGTTGCTATCTATAGAGTCATGGTTTAAATAGAATTAGTCTCTGTTTTGAAAGCTAACTGTGTTTTGTCCTTTAAACGTAAGAATTATTTTGTAGTGTCATCATAATACTTTTATTGGAATATTGTACAACACTGTTAGAAGCAAAGTGTTGCTTGGATGCTTGGATTTTATTTAATTTAGTACGATGAAATTATAATGATAACTTCAGTATATTGGTGATGAAGTCATCATCCATAAATACTGGATCTATACTATCATTTCTTTTATTTAGAAACCTAAATTTAATGGGCCTAAGATTAAAAAAAAAAGAAAAAAAAAAAAATAAAGGCCTGTTTATTTGTTTCTTAAATAAAAAATGACTTAAGGATCTGTTTGCCTGGATCTTGTAAGACAAGGAGCTTAAGGGCCTAATTGAATTCTGGATATTTTAGGTTTTTAATAAACATCTTTAAATGCAAATTTAAGGGTTGTTTCAAGGCCAAACTAAAATTCCCTCTTTACGTTGGATTCATTGATTTGGCCCATATTTAATGTTCTGGCTTGTTCTATGGCATATTTATTTGTAATTTTTATATTCAATTTATGGGTGTAAATTTTTGCACACATTTAGTTGCATAGTAAATTTTCAGGAAACCATGAAAGGGTGGGGTGGAATCCATTAAAGTGATACATTCTATTCTTCCATGGTTTTTTCCAGCGTAGCAAATTTGGTGACGTTTGCCCAAAGGTGATGTCAACCAAGTTAAGGAAAATAGCAGTAACTTAGAGGTTTTTAAGCCCAAGGGTGAAGAGACATTGAAAGTTATTGTTTTTTTACAGTAAATGTGGATTTGTAAGAGGACTAGTGCATTCTTAGCCCAAAAGATAGGGATATAGTTACAATTGTGACTCTTGCATGATTTTTGTTGTCCTATTGACAATTTAATGTATGCTCCTAAACATAAAGATACATCTTCAATGAGAAAAATATGATAGGATTGAGTGGAACCACAAAAGTGGTACATTCAATTCGATTGTATCTTCACCAATAGTAAATGTGACATTTCTTAAAGGTGATGTCATCAAGCTTTGTGGATAAATATTTACATATTAGGAAAGAACATTGACTTAGGGTTTCTTTCATCCAAAGGTGATCGAATTTCTAAATGCTAATATTCTTTTCACAGTTAAAATAAAGAAATAAGAGAATTAATGAAATCCTATTCCAAAGGATAAGGATATAGTTTTATTCATAACTTTTATTTAAAACACATTGATGATATTACATGTTCTAATATTATGGTTTGTATTTTAAAATTTGGCATGTATTGTGTTATTATTATTTCCCTAGCAAGATGGTCATTCCCTCAAGTTATTTACACGTGGCAACTATAAAAAATGGGTGGATGAATTAGAATTACATTTGGGTCTTCTTAACTTAGACTTAGCACTTAGAGAGCCTAAAGCCAATCCTCTCATGGACACTAGCACTATTGCTGAAAAAACCATGTTTTACAAATGGGATAATACAAACAAAAAGAGCATGACTGTTGTGAAAAAAGTAGTTCCTGAAATTATACGTGGGAACATAGAAAAAAATTCTTAGAGGCTACTAATTTGATATTAACAAGAAAGCTGAGATAGACACATTGATGAACAAGCTAATGAATGCAAGGTATGATGGAAAGAGTGTTAGGGAATACATTTTGGGGTTAGCTGCTGAAGTTAGTAAGCTTAAAGGTCTTGGGATACAGATTGATGATGAGTCTATTGTTCTTGTAGCACCGAATACCCTACCTAGTCAGTATAAAGTTATTCAGACTCCTATATTACACTGAAGGAGAATTGGAGCTTAAATGAACTTATTTCCATTTTCACTCAAGACGAGAAAAAAATGAAACAAGATTGAGAGTGCAAATGCAACATTTCACAAGGGATCTACTCGTGAACCAAGTAGAAGGAACAAGAAGTTTTTCAATAAAGGAAATTTCAAGCCATATGCCAAGACTAAGGACTCTCAAGAGTTTCAAAATCTCAAAATGTTAAGGATTCCGTAGATGAAGGGGAAACAAACAACATAGTGTTACTGGTGCCATAAGAAAAGACATATGAAGAAGGCCTATTACATTTTCAAAAGAGGTTAGACAAGAAAATTAATTCTAGGGTTAATAAACAAGAGTATGCTAAGAAAGTATGAGGTGGGCTATTCGTTAACAAATAAGAACGAGTAGAAGTTGAAGCCATTAGAGTAGTTCGGATTTCTTTCAGTCCATACATTTATATTAAGTTGTTTGAAATGCTTGGTTAGTGGGAGTGTTTATTTCTTGATGTCTATTTGTTTATGGTTGAAACTTTAGCCCCTATGTTTTAGAACAAAGTTTGATGGATTATGATTATGTTGCTTATTTGATTTTAGTATTTGTATTAGAGGAAATTACATTCCCCTCCCTTGGACCATGGCCTAATAGCAAGTTCCCCCCATGTACTTTCATAAATACCAATCCCCTCCCCTTTAGTTTGAAGATTCTTTCAATCGTCCCATAAGTGACTGACGGTGTTAAACTGGCCTATAAAAAGACCAATTTACCTTTGTGGTATTTCCTTCTCTTTTCTTCATCACCATCCCATCTCTCTGTTATGAAGCCTCACTCACGCATAGAAGAAAGCTTACCCAGCTCTCAAGATCTCAAGCAGGCTTCTCCTCCTTCGCAACCTCACCGAAGAAATCGCAGGTGCACCTGAATCTTTTGGTACATCCTCCCTATTCGATTCCTCATCTCTCTTATCTCTACTCCCATCCAAAATAGGGGATGTTAGTTTCTAACAGGAAATCAGATTCTAGATGAAAGAAGAGAAACAAGGATTAGGGTTTGCACATGAGAAGATGGAAATTCCAAAACTATAAAGATTAAAGAAAATTCGCCTCAATACCCAACAAATTGATAGCTTTTGACTATTACCCTGATCGTAGTTGTCACACCCCATTCGCACTGAACCGGGCCAGTGACCGGGTTAACACCGGTTAACCCAAACCTGCCAGGATCATCTGATATTGTATCCACCACAGCATACACACAACTAATAAAAATTATCAGATCAACGGAAGACTAGGTTTACCTGTGAATATTACCATAATACTTGATATCCGAATTGTGATACAATATTTATATACATGTGGGCCCGAAGGCATGATATTTACACAATAAAAGTACAATTCACATATCAAGTACATAAAGGAAACCAGCAAAAATTAGAGTACATAGCTCGGCTCGGTATCAAAGGCTAGAGCTCAGCTCGGCATCAAGGTTTGAGCCCAGCTCGGCATCACATGATAGAGCTCAGCTCAGCCTCAAAAGTGGAGCTCAGCTCGGCATCAGAACTGCGGTCCCGCAGTACAACTCTCGCATGAGTAGTCAGTGCCGTGCTCTAACTCCTCAGGGGCCCACCGGTCCTCTTCGGGGAGCTCGACTATGGGACCCACCCCGTGCTCCTCAGATGTATGACCTGCAAAATCATCTAAAAAGGGGTGCACACGTGGGATGAGCTCACTAGCTCAGTAAGTGGAAAGATGAACCACACAACAGTCCACACAGCAAAACACATAATATGCACTACATGCTATGCAATACATTTTAAATCACATCCACCTAAGCAACATTACTAAGTCTTTGGTTTAGTGCTACTATAGCCACAGTGCGAGTATACTCCGGATACGAGCAGTGAACTCCATCTCGCGATACGCCCATAGGGCTGTCGGAGAAGGCCCACCGTGAGTACTCGAAAAATAAAAACATGCCGACCACCGGCTCTCAAAAGAAAAGTAAATGACTGAAATTAAAGGTGCTGACTCCAGCAATTTAAAAGCAGTACGATTGGCCCTCTTGAATATACCACCGGGGTTGCCGACTGTCCTAATGACCCGCCGGGCGTTATGTCTAACCGCCACAGTGACCTGACAACCGTGACCACTGCTTCCCCCCAAATTGTAACCCAACACCTTAATCCCTGTTGGGAAGGGTCGTAGCATGGGACGGTGAAATTCCTAAACCGCATGCTCCTATATGACAATAGTACGATTGCATAGTGCCACCGTGTCCTATACCACGGGCCACCAATGCACTCGTTTCCAAGCCGACTACGACATCTAGTCTATTAATGCATCATGCACAATGATGTCAACATTCATCACATAAGCATCTCATCACTTGGCATTTAGAAAGCAAACATAGCACACATGCATAACAATGTGAGAATGACTAATCTACATAGCATTTTCATGATGGCATGACTAGACTAGATACAAATAAATGAATGCCAAACAATGCCTTGAAATAAGGCCAAACTTCCTCTCCCCACTTACCTGTAGTGTACAAGGAATCTCACTCGGTACGGGTGAGATCCGGTGCGAGAAGCGTAGGATTTGGTGAACCTAACATGAGTGAGCGGGGTTAGTATTTCACCATCTTAGGATCAAAATTAACGAGATCCGATGACAAAATTATGTTTAGAACGTTAAAAGAAGGTCGCACGTCTGATTTGGGTCCAATCAGACGTAAAAATCACATTCGGGGCCTCTCAGGTGGGTCAGACAGCCCACCTGTCTGGCCCACCGGTCTGGCCCACCGGTTAGGCCAGGGGGGCCTGCTAAGACCGATGGGCAGGGTGGCCCATCGGTTAGCCCGCCGGTCTGGCCCGTCGGTTGTGCCCGAGGGCCCTGCCCTCTTAGGCGGGTGCCCACAGGCGGGCCAAATGGCCCACCAGTCTTGCCCATCGGTCTTGGGGGGAAAACTGCTGTTTCTTTCCAACTTCCTCCATTCTTTGGGGATTCAAATGGGGCTTTTCCCAATCCATTCTTCACACTTTCAATGTCTTATAAGATGGTTCTAACCTAGATCTAAGTTAGATTTAAGGAATGGGAAGCCATCTTACCTTCTTTGCTCAAGAACACCTTCAAAACCCCAAAATCCCTTCAAATCCACAATGCTTCTCCAAGCTTGTAAATACTTCTTCAAATCCTTCAAGATCAACACATAAATCATCTATTAAACCTTAGATTCATCATTTGAAAGGGGATTTACAAGATCTCAAGAAACCCTACTCGAATCAAGGGTCTTACTTGGGTATGGTGAATGTTTAAGGAACCCCACTTTGCTTACCTCTAAATGTAGATCTAGTGTTGAAGATCACTCTTCCGACGCCGGAATGGGACGATCAAGCTTCGGCGCCGCTGAAATCCTTCTCTTCTTCCTCTTCCTTCTCTTCCCTTTCTTTTCTCTCTCCTCTTTACTATCCTCACCAACGTACGAGTGTCATAAATGAAAATAAAAGAAAATCATAAATGCTATAAATATACTTCTTAAATAACTAAATAGTTCACATGGATGGGTCACTCAGGTGGGTGGGTGCGCCCACCTGTCCGCCCACCTGAGGGCTAAAACTTTGGATTTTGACGGAGTTCGGGCCTCGGCGCGAACCCCACCCTTGGCATACGATGTAATATATGTATACACCTTAATATATGGCCATAATACCTGCTTTATCCGTACATGGCCTTATGATAGGTGCATGTACACGGCTTGGGTACTCCCGTCTCTTCTGGCACTGGCTCGGACTTGTCGGGCCACCCGGTGTTTAAGGTCACCCTTGCCATCATAGTCCATAAGGAGCCCGCTCTAACTCTCTCCGGTTCGGGTCCTGCATAGTTAAACCAGGTCAACCGAGTAATCAGACCGGGTTTAAGAAGTAGGGTATTACAGTAGTTTTGTCCAATTAGGTGATTATTGATAGTTTTAGCTGAGAATTCACTAATCGGTTAGTTGAACCAGAAGTGTATGGGACCTCGGTGGCTCCAATCTAAGAACCACCACCCAAGAAGTTTGCAAATGTGAACTTTTGGGCATCTGAGGTGCTTATGATGTGATGCCCCTTCCACTCACATGACCACTTGTGCTAGATCCCAAACCGATATTCATGTACTCTCCATAGTAAAGAGTGGTTAGAGAAAAATTACCACCCCATTCGAGCCACCTTGCATGATTGATCAAGCTATGAACATAAGTCTTAATGATAATAGATCTTGAGTATTGCTTCTATAGCCATCCCAAGTAACTCTTAAACGAACCATGTTCTGCTTTCAAGTCCAAAGAAGTTATAACTCTATAGTTATAGATTGATATTCCGATGTTCTCGTTCGGATAAAATCGCCCTTGAGCCGTCATTGTGTTCCTTTATTTGCTCATGGGTTTTCTCACATAGATATTGTAGTTCTAGAGCACGACACCGGCATCTCCAAAATGAAGTCTACTGTGCCATAGATGTCGTAGTTGTGGTAGAATTGGCATTGTGAGTAGACATATAAGGTGTCTTGGTATCCTTTGAAGCTACATTGATAGAAAACTGAGAGTTCTGAGCCTGAACGAAATGCAATTGCTTGGTGCTTCTGAGGTCCGACTGTGTTTTGGAAGGTCAAGGCCTTGGCAATGAAGCCGTTGTTGACCGTAGCTGTGGAGATGAGAATAACACAGGTAAGTCATAGAAGGAATATCACTCAATACATCTCTCTCAAAGGGGCAAACAATGACAGAGCAGATCGACAACCGAAAGCAGCAAATGTCAACGGAGCAAAGCGATTATGGAGTAAAATGACTATGGATTTCAGCAAACGATGACAGAGCGTAGCAATGAAGAAGGGGAAAATCCTGATGAAGTAGGTTCTGTTTAGGATTTTAGGGCTTAAGGCTTATTTCATATGGGAAGGGTAATTTCGGTATAAAATTATATGTTTGAATGATGAGGTCATCACTTAACAGGGCTATCTAACTGAAGGGGTACAATTGAAAGAATCTTCAAACTAGAGGGGAAGGAATTGGTATTTATGAAAGTACGTTGGGGGAACTTGCTATTAGGCCATAGTCCAGGGGAAGGTAATGTAATTTCCTCTTTATATTATGCAAGATTATTCCATAATTCATTTGTTTATCGATTTACTGTTCCATTTGAGCACAATTCATATTTTTTCCACACTTATAGGTAGTTTTTGCCATAGTTCTCATAGGCAATGTTTGCCTTAGCCTATGGGTGAAATTCATAGTTAGATATTAACCCTAGATCAAAGGCTGTTTGCCACAGTAAAGGACCTATATGGAATATTAATAGTGTTATTTGAGTATATGTCACTATTTCCATGTTAATATCCCACAGAGATTGGTGTTGATAATTTTTTTTTATTTTAATAACAGAAAATTATATGCTAGATATTGAGGCATATCTTCTACTAATGTTCGATATGAGTGGTTTCTCAACTGAATCACGATAAGAGTGGTTAATATAATAAGATTCTATAGCCCGACTAATTTAAAAGACATCCTTATAATTAATGCAGCCCAAGTGGGAGATTATTAGAAGTATAGGTTTAATTAGTTATTTAGAATGATTAAATAGGTGAGAGTTAAATTACATGACCAGTTTGTTCCACTCTCTAGTTTAGGGATATGTTGGCCCAACACATTGTGGTTTAGGGTTTTGGGTTAGGACAATATTATGTATACTGGATTTTGGGTCCTTAGAGTAGTCATTCACTCTTCTCCTCTTTGCCATAAAAGTGAGAGAACTTAAGTGTAACAACCTGAATTTTGAAGCAGCTGTTCCTCAATGTTAGGACCTAACTGGCATATGGGAAATAGGTTGTTATCTTATGGATCACACATGCACAGTAGTAGAAGGAAGAAATTGGTAGATATAATAGTCAAGTAGGAGGGGTAAAATAGTCAAAATTTATAGGAATGGCCCCACACTTATCAAGTAATGTAAGACAAAGGATTAGTCTACTAGAAGGCAAAAAATAAGGCAACTGGCCAGCCAGTTTGGCTGGCAGAATACTGAAAAATTAGGTTTTCTTTATGGGGCCCACTTCTCTGTAGCATTGTTCCTTGCACTCCCACCATGTGTAGGGGTCTATTTGAGGATTTTAACTCACCATTTACCTTAGTGGGCATTAGGGCCTACATGGAGTTGAGATGTTAAAGTTTTAGATTAATTTAAATCAAGTTATAGGGCCCAGCCAAACACCCCTAAGGTCTCATTTGGGCTGGCCTATAAATATTTTCTATCAGCCCTAATGCCTCATTTGTGCCATACGGTTACTGTTAGTAGCAAAGAAAAGAAGAAGGAAAAGAGAAGAAGAAGAAAGGAGAAGGAGAGAAGGGAAGAAGAAAGAAAGGAAGAGGGCTTCTGCACCTAGGGCTACTAATGAATAGTTTAGCCAACAGGTATGAAATTTTACTATGTACAATTGTAGAATTTAAACTGGTTCATTTGAATTCATAATTAAGATTAGGGATTTTAGTCCAATAAGGATTGTAATCAGATTCCTGTGCTCTAATCAGCTTCCTATTAAAAGAATCCCCAAAATTTCACAAGGTTCTGAGATCTAATTGGCTTGAAACCATCTCTGTAAACCCTAGAATAGATGGATTTCAGTAATCGGGGTCAATTCCTGCAAATTGATGAGGGAATTAGGCTGATTGTAGCTTGAATTCTACAGTAGAACAAAATCAAAATTTAAATTGGATTAAAATTGGATTTTTGAAGGTGTTGATCATAAATTCTTTTTAGAAAAATGAAGTATGGAGCTCAATTGGAGATAACATGGGACTTTGGTGACTATAACCTGATCATTACAGTTCTAATTTGGTGTTTAAGAGGGGGAAATGATTCAATTGTGCTAAAACACCTAAATTCCCATCTAAATCCTGGAATTCCTGAAATTGGAATGTGTAGATACCCAGGTTAGCTAATCTACTCCTAGAGGTGGGTCAGTATGCTACCCACATAAGCATATAAGACTCTCCATACAAGGGCAGACCAATTAAGCAAGAAAGGGAATCAATTTTTGGGCTTAAAGTGTACAGAAGTAGCAGTGGCAGAATTGGATTCTGCGAAAAATGGGCTCTGGAAGGCTCGATCGCCCCACTGGTTGGGCCAGGCCATACCTGTCGATTGGAGTTTTAGAGCCCTATATGGCTGTTGGTTGGCTCTGGGTGCACCGCATACAAGGGTGGGGCCTACAGATACGTAATTAGTGAAACCTAGCCCTATAAAGATGACTGTGGTATGGATTCTAGTGCCTAAACCTATCACTAAATTGGCTAAGAGAACTCTGCCATAGTCAGGGAATGCACATAGGGAGTGTAAGACCATACCTTCTTTTTTTTTTTTTTTAGAAAATAGTACAATGAGGAAGAAGATTGCATTGGGAATCAACCCAGTCAACTAAGGTCTATGATAACCCATAGGTTGCCTCCAGTGGGTGTCCAATGACCTCTGTATTATGTGGCTTAGTCTATTTAAACAAATAGGAAACCCGAGATTGTGTGAATCAGGTTAGTGACCTACATAGTGGTTAGGGAGCCAAGTNTTTCATCTTTAGGAAAGATTGACTGTTTTAGTGGTGATATGATTTAGGTATTTGTTTGCAATTGGCGTTATTTCCACTGTTTATACAATAATCCAGATTTTGCGACAAGTTATCGAATTCAAAACTGGGAAGTATATATTATCGAATTGGAGATTGAATTTATTGGACTATTTTGGCGATCTGGTGAGTTTTTAAGTTATAATCATGATTATATAATGATTGGTTTATGTGTATCTCTCTTTTCAAATTCAAAAAAATTTCTTTTCTATTCATTTCTTGACAGCCATTAATTATTCTCAAGATATGGGATTTTTCCACAACCATAATTGAGTGTCGAAATTAGGTCCAGTTATCCAAATTAAATTCTTGATAGTTAGATTAGATGGAGAGTGGTTAATACTTGCATCGTTGAAGTAGGTCCTTGAACCACCCCTCCCTTGGGACCCCATCCTCGTGGCTTATAGGCTTTGGTTAAGGAATGATAAAAACAAAAAGAAAATGACTAGATGAAGAATAATCAAAAACACCAACGTCTGATGTGATAGAGTCAAATTCATTCATCCTCAAAATATTTAAAGGATGAATTTGACTCTATATGATCGATCAATTGAGTCAACTTTTGCAGTGGCCGATCTAGCCACTTCAAATAAGGAATCAGAATTGAACTATTTAATCCTCGATTCTATTTTTTAAAACCCTAATTCATTCATTCTTAAAGTATTTAAAGGATGAATTTGACTCTATATGATTGATCAATAGAATCAATTTCTACAATCAGCACTCACCTATTTGATCCTCGATTCCATTTTCTAGAACCCTATTTCTCAAATTTGAACCATACCCTATGGTGGTGTGAGATGGGGTTGGAGGGTACAGTCGGACGAACTCCTAGTTCTCTATCTTCCTTTTACATAAGGAAGCGTCTAAATGACACCTCTATTGGTGTATTGAGAACTTGACATTATTATTTAATCGTCCTTTGTCTTATTCCTAAAAGAATTTAATGTAGTTTTCAGTGAGGTTAGATATGTAGTTTCACATAGGAACTGCATTAAATGACTTTAAACTTTTTCAAAATCCCTTTTTTTGCCCATACATTAAATAAATTTTGAGGATATTTACCAAAAATAAAAAATGGAAAAAGAACACTCGTTGGTCAGGGGCTAATGAAGGGGCCATGTGAGTATCAATAGTAGGTGGGGTCATCATTTCACCACCTTCTGTCTATGGACGTAGGGCAACGAGACCAGGGAGCGTTCAAAAAAATAAAATAAAAAATCAAGAATAAAACGAGTACAAAAGTAGGGTTACAAATCTATTAGCAACTTACCATTGGCAATAAGAATATTTTCTTTATATTAGACGAAAGAAGATTGAAAATTAAAATTGAAAAAATTGCAGATCATCGCCTTCCTATTGATATCTGCGGCATCAGCAGCTACTATGATGGCATTAATATTGAGGCTAGTGCCCCAGTTGTCTACTACCGCTTTCACATCATCAACTGCGGCCTCAATAGCTTCAGCTCTCATTGCCTTCATAATTTTGGGGTTGTCTGCCTCAATACCAGCATTTAAGCTCTCTCGAACAAATATATAAGGTCTCTTTTCCCATTTCACTGGTCACACTTTCTTTCCTCCAAATAAGGGTTTTCTCTCTTTATTGTTCTTTTCATGTAAATGGGTACTCCCTTTTTTGTTCTTTCTATTTCATTATTCTTTTGAATAAATCTTTTGAGAGAGTTTATGGAGTGTTAAATTCACTAGGAGACTCTTGGATGTTTGAAAGACTTTGTAATTGGTTCCTAAACACTCTTCTGGTGTGGTTTTGTATTGATATATGTGATTTTATTTGTACTTTGTATAATGAATGCAATTGTTTTAAGAAGCCGACTTTATCATGGAGAAAGTTTTCTTATACTAGACTAGAACATTCAACATTCCATCTTAGGATTCAGAAACCTTTATAGGGTTTTAGTAAGTTCTCCAAAATACCCTTCTGATATCCCCTGCACATTGAACCTACATTGGTAAATGAATTCTCATTCACTATAGTTGAAGAAAAACTCAATCCTTAATTTATTTTAGTGAAGTTTTGCCTTAACGTGAAGCACATTAAATTTTGCCACATGACATGTCAATAAGGAATGCAATTGTTTTAAGAAGCCGACTTTATTATGGAGAAAGTTTTCCTATACTGGATTGGAACATTCACCATTCCATCTTAGGGTTCAGAAACCTCTATAGGGTTTTAGTAAGTTCTTCAAAATATCCTCCTGATATCCCCTGTATATTGAATCTGCATTGGTAAATGAATTCTCATTCACTATAGCTGAAGGAAAACTCAATCCTTAATTTATTGTAGTGAAGTTTTGCCTTATAGACGTGAAGCACATTAAATTTTGCCACATGACATGTCAATAATTAATCAATATGAGTTTGGAAAAAAAAATACACAATAATATGTAAAGTTATTAGTAGGGCAAAGACTTCAGTAATACTTTTAAAAATTTGGTGTAAAAGATGCAAAATATAGTAATATAATATGTATATAATAATAGCCTATAGGGTTCCTCTTTGTCATACCCCACCTTCACTTGCCTGAAGGCTAATGACTTGGACACACACTTGTATCCAACAATCCAATCAGGATCTTTGATGCAGTGCTTTAAGATCACAAGTTATGAGATGATCTAAAATCAGAAAGTATATAATTGACATTGAAACAATTACAACTACAGAACCTTTATTGATATTGGATATTATAGCAAAAGTGTTCAATCATTCAATATATCCTACATATCAGAGTATTGTACTATTACTTTTATATACACAAAAGAATCAAAAGGTAAGGATGAATCTTATCACCCTCAAAATGCCCTGTAGGTACAACTCTCACAAAAACAACCAGGTTCATGTTCAGCTAGTTCTTTAGCCCACAGCTCCTCCCTATACAGAGGTAACACTTCTACTGTGGCCTTTAAATGAATACCTGGATCACCATCTAAAAACACATATAAAATGAGGTGAGTTTCCATGAAGTCCATTGAGGGGTGTATATGCAAACAAGCATAAACAAATAATATCAATAAGATTAACGAATTTTAAATACGACACAACATAATTGAATCAACCAAGATTAAATGATTGCAATGACATAATCCAGATTGGGTCTTAGTACTACTGCAACATAGGTGGTATCCCCAGTCATGAAAGTCCCATTGTCGATCTTCCGACAATACAAGCTAGTTGCGAGTCAGAATCATACCAATCCCTACATGTCTACTTCAGCACCCAGTATGCTCCTATTAATATTCCCCTATATATACCATGACACTGAACCCAACATCATATGAAAGATATACCACAACACCAAATCCAACATCGTGTGAAGGGTTTATCATGATACCGATATTCCTCTCATCTCAGTCCGTCGAACGGGTGGGATTAACCAATAGCTAACCCCCTATTGGCAAGGGTTGTAGCACCCAAGATATTTTCCTAGCCCGATGCAAGCTAACCAAAAATTTCTAAGTCCATATTAGGTCTTATTGCTACTACAATATAAGTGATATCCCTGATTACGAAGGTCTCATTATCGGTCTTTTGACCATACAAGCTAGTTATGAGTCAGGAGCATACAGGTCTATACATAGCTACTTCGGTACCAATAAACCCCTATTAATAATCCCCTACATATACCATAACACCGAATCCAACATCGTATGAAGGGTATACCACAACACTGGTATCCAACCTTCGGTGAAGGGTTTGTCATGACTTTAGTACCCCCGATCTTGGTCATAAAAAATTACCCCAACCTCAGTCCATTAGAGGAGGGGACTAACCAATACATTTTTCCTTATTGGCAAGGGGTTGTAGCACTAGGGTTATTCTCCTAGTCCGATGCAATTTAACATGAGTCCACATCATATCATAATTATATTCACATACTCTTAGGGCATGCAGCTGGAACCCAACCTTTGGCTACCTTGCATCCCATATTCACACACTTTATGGGCATATAATGTCGGAACCCAACCTTCGGCTACCATGCATCTCATTTATCAACACATACACACACACTATGGGCATATAGTGCCGGAACCCACTTCGACTACCCTTCATCTCATTCATCAACACCAACATCAATATCAACAGCAATATCAAACCAATATAAAGAACTCAATACTTAAATAGTAATAGGTTTACAATGCAAATCTCATGAGCACACGCATAGATAACATGTTTTAAACACTCCATAAAATAGTTCACAATACCCACTCACCTGTTGTCCCTATGTATGGGATATTTCTGATGACTTCGTGCTGAGTTACCTCACGGCTTGACAGCTCTATTCATAATAAACACAAGGGTTTTTAGATCAAGCTATATATTCTTAATTCTCTTCTTACGGTGTTGATCATACCCTCACTCATGGTTTATCCATTTTAGGTAGGTTGTGCATGTTACGGTTAGTGTGCTAGGGTTAGAATTCATGCATGTAACACATGCACACAAAATTAGCTTAGGAATGATGTGATTAGTCACCTATGAGGCTTAGATTCTAGGGGTTTGTCTAATTTTCCCAATTTAGGGTTTATATTACTAAATTTTAGGAAATAAAATTGGGGTTTTCATGCATTGGGTTCCTATACCCAAATGTGGTCACCTCAATCCTTATTCTAGGTCTCCTTCACTAATTCATCAACCTATAGTTGAATTAGGATGGTAGATTATAGAGGATTTGATTAATTTCCCAAATTATGGGTTTAGGTTACATTTTTTCGCTTTTTTGGGAAATTTGAGTAGGGCTTCATGTATTAATCTCCAATTTCATTTATGATCACCCCAATCCCCTATTATAGATGTACAACATCTTTTTCCCAGCATAATTTAGGTTAGAATGGGTAATTATAGAGGATTTGGTCAATTGCCCATTTTTTATGGTTTTAGGTTGCCTAAATTACGACTTTTATGTGGGAGGTCTCTCCACTTAAATGTAAGTGGTTCAATTAGCTAGATTAGGTCTCCTACACAAAAACCCCAAGTAAATTTGTAATTCATGTAGGTGAACAATGGGAATTATGGTTGGGATTATCCACTTAGCTTAGGTTAAGAAATATGGTAAGAGAGAGAGAGAGAGTGTAACTCACCTTCAATGGGGGTAGATGAGTGGAGGCGAACTCCTCCCTTGCTTCCTTGCCCTTCCTTCTCCCTTGCTTCCCTTATTCTTCTTCTTCTCCTTCCTCCCTTCTTTTGCTTTTAGTTTGATAGGAATGAAATGAATGATCACAAAGCTTAAGTGAATTAGGGGTTATTTGAGAAAATAATGAGATTTTTTCCTAATAACTCTTTATATGATAATTTAAGTTGAAACAGATTTTACTTATAATTCTTTATATAATAACTTAAGTTCACTGAGGATTGTTTGGGAAATAAATGAATTTTCTCCCATTACTGGGTTAATTTCCCAATCGGCACTAGTGGGCACATCACTGAGTGATCTAACACATTAATCCATCCATTGGTTGGTTGTACCAACTATTGGAGGTGGTCTGAGGTGCACGAATGCGCGAGCCTGAGCCCCAAGACCAAATAACCTATTTTGTTAAAGTACTCCTACCAATGTGGGTCAATTGTGTCTAAAGACAACTTCACCTTATTGCACTGAGGGTTTCTAAGGCCGATCCATGGGTGTGGCCCCAACTTCAATGTAATTCATTACTCGGGTTCAAGTAAATCTTCTCAAT
>NC_056557.1:7494141-7592566 GCF_013358625.1 Macadamia integrifolia
AGCCAAGGTATGGTGTGAACAAGATGCTTTTATTATGAGCCTTCTCATCGTCTCTCTCTCTGAAGAGGCCTTTTCATTAGCAGTCGGATAGACCACTAGCAAAGAGATCTGGGATGCACTCCATGCTGCATTCAGTTCTCCATCTACAACCAGGATTCTGTCTCTCAACGTCTCCCTTCAAAATCTGGTTCACAAACTAGATGAGACCATTACTCAGTTTCTCCATCGAGCCAAGCATCTCTCCGATGAGCTAGCAGCTGTAGGGAAGCCCCTCCCATCGGAAGACTTTAACATCCACATCTTTCAGGCCCTACGCCCTGACTATCAAGCCCTTGCCTCCATTATGATGGCACAAAAGGAGCCCATCTCCTACACCGACATGCATGGTCTCCTTATGAGTCACGAGAACCTTCTCCACTCACGCCTTCCCATTGTTGATCCTGCCATCGATGAGTCAGCCCATGTCACTCACCAAGGCCGTGGCCCTCCTTCCACTGCTGGTACAAGCTCCTCCCGAGGCCGTGGTCGTGGCCGTGCTAGTGGATTTGGTCGCTCTAATGCATTCGCTCACAATCCATGCACAATCTGTGGACGCACTAATCATCAGACAGACACTTGCTACTACCTCCCACAGGGACCTACTAGAGCCGCCATTCTACCTAACCCTCCCCGTCCCTACAATCGGCCACCACGTCAACCCAACGCCTACCATACTACACCCTTCCCTACCCCTCAACCCCCTACCATCTCACCTCCACCCCATCACCCCACACCTCCACAATCCTTCACCACCTCTTGGATCCCTGATACTGGAGCCACCCACCATTCCACCATTGACTTAACCCAATTCTCCACCTATGCATCGAGTCTGAACATGAGTTGGTTGGTTCCCTGTAACCAAGATGTCATTGATGTAGACAAGGACATATGTGACAACAGAGCCCTGCATGTAGATAAATAGTGGTGTGTCGGTTTGGGATGACCGAAAACCGGAGCGAGTGAGGAACTCAGTTAACCTGTGAAACCAAGCCCTAGGAGCATGTTTGAGCCCATAGAGGGACTTGTGGAGGTGATAGACATGATTAGGGCGCAGGGCATCTTCAAAACCCTGGGGTTGAGCCATGTAGACTTCCTCAGATAGAATACCATGCAAGAATGCATTCTGAACATCAAGCTGACGAACAGTCCATCCGTTAGATATGGCCAAGGAGAGGGCCGTTCGTATGGTAGTAGGTTTGATGACAGGGCTAAAGGTCTCATGATAGTAAAGACCAGGTTGTTGATGAAATCCTTTAGCAACTAAACGGGCCTTATAGCGCTCAAGGGAGCCATCTGCCTTCCGTTTGATGCGGTACACCCACTTGCAACCAACCAACTTATGTTCAGACTCTCCTTCATCAACTTGCTTCAGAATTCTCTATCAAGGATCTTGGTCGTCTCACCTTTTTTCTTGGTATTGAAGCCCTATATCGGTCTGATGGTGTCCTCCTCTCTCAACACCGGTACATCACTGATCTCCTCCAGAGGGCTGTCATGATTGACTGTAAGCCCGTCACTACTCCCATGGCCACCACCTTTGCAGCATCTTCCACAGGGGGTGTCCTTCTTTCGGACCCCACCAGATATCGCTTCATTGTCGGTGCTCTCCAATACATCACCCTCACTAGGTCTGATGTGGCTTATTCAGTGAACCGTGCCTGCCAGTTTATGCATGCCCCCACCGAAGACCATTGGACACTAGTCAAACGGATTCTACGCTATCTCCAAGGAACCAAGGATCATGGGTTGTTCATCTCCAAATCTAGTTCCCTCCAATTACAAGCATTCTCTGATGCTGACTGGGTTGGTGACAGTAAGGATCGTAAATCCACAGGAGGCTATGCCGTCTATATGGGTTCTAATTTGATCTCCTGGGCCTCTAAGAAGCAGAAGACAGTTGCACGCTCCTCCACTGAGTCTGAGTACAAAGCAGTGGCTGATGCCTGCGCCGAACTCACTTGGCTTCGCTCTCTCTTTGAGGAATTAGGGATCCTTGTTCCCATTGCACCCATTCTTTGGTGTGACAACATTGGGGCCACTTACCTTTCGGTCAATCCGGTCTTTCATGCTCGTACCAAGCATGTTGAAATTGACTTCCACTTTGTTCGTGATAAAGTCGCCTCCAAGGATCTTCAAGTGCAGTTCATTTCAACCCATGACCAGATAGCCGATATCCTTACCAAAGCTCTCAGCTCTACACGGTTCTCCTTTCTACGGTACAAACTGCGGATTCGACCATTCAAATCCCCACCTTGAGGGGGGGTATCAGGACAGTTAGCGTCCCACTCGAACTCAACCTCTAGAGTCATACTCATACTCAACAACCTCTCCTACATTGTAGGCATTTTCAGTGAGCACAAACTCTAGAGACTACTTGCAGTCCAATACTACCTCATAAGACAGCAGAGTTGGAATAGGATCCCACATGTGATCATAGAGTTTGTCTATAACTCAATAATTGTAATATCTATATAAGAGCACCATTGTACACTCATTAATGTTAATGCCAATAGACTATTTCAACATTTACAAAGCATATCTACAACTCCAATATCATGCCTTCATTCGTGAGCTGCATATCTGCAACATTGTGCTTTCACTCGTGTCTTGAACCCGACTACACTGTTGAAAACGTTTCAGGAAACAGAAAAACCAAACAACTTTTTCAATTCCAAAAATTGCTTCTTAACACAAAAATGGAAAAAACCATTTCTATGCCATTTCTACTGTTTTTAGATATAGAAACAAAATCAAACGGGCCTTAAATAGGAACTCCAGCCTCTCTAGGACATGAATGTTTGATGAATGCTCTCACATTGTGTTGCAAGTGAACTACATCCATCTTCCTTGGCCAATGACCTGAAAGAAGAAAGATGATAATAGGTAGAAGAAAAGATTGGAGATGTGGAGCAACAGATGTGAGTTCTGGGACCAGAAGAAGCGTTAAGAGTTATCCGCTTCCTCACCTTTGAGTCCGTGGTTCTATTTATCTTAGTTGAGACACTGGTAGTATGTATTCCATGTTCTAGAAGGTCCCTTTCTTAATTGCTACGTAGGGACTAATATCTTAATTGCCTGATTATGACATCCTTCCTTCTGGTTTCTTGTATGACTCACCTTTATATCTGGCATGACATTATAGGTGAGCTTATGGGGAGAGGATGATGGTCTCTTCTTATGACCCTTGTCAGGTGACGTATCTTGATAGGAGAGACGTTTATATGTATGTCGGATGCCCCCAACTTTTTTTAGTCAAAATTGAGGAAATAGAGTGAGATGGTATGCCAATAATATTGTGCAACCTGTCGCAGCTGCGGGTAAAGAGATCTGAGCTATATCACATTGAATATATTTTACTTAATTTATCAAAAATTGTAAATAATTGAATAGAAATTTTGTTTTGAGATTGCACTACAAGAAAATAGGGCATTTCTCTCTCTCTCTCTCTCCTTAAATCCAATTATCAAAGAAAGAAAACTCAGGCTCTTCCACATGTATACTATTCATGCTCTATTTCTGCGATCTTCAATCTTTTCTATTCAGCAAAGATCCAATGCCAAAGTTAGCCACCATGGACTTCATGCTGCCCAGACAACCTGAACCATATATATCACCATATTCTGTCATGAAAAACTATGCTCCCCCAACAAATATGAGCGATTGAAGTTTCAGAACACATGAACCCATGACAGCGTGACCCATGCGCAGTGTGGCGTGTGGGCTGCCCCACATATAGGGGTGTTAAAACCTATCCCGAACCAATGAAACCAAATTGAACAAATCGGATGAGCTTATAAGTATGGATCGTGTTTTGGCTGACGTAAATCAAATTGAACCGCATCAAAACTGCTAAAGATACGAAACAAAATTGAAAGACCAAATAAAAACCAATATAACCATATAAGAAACCGTTAGGGATCATAAAATAAACACTTTTTCATACTTTTAATAAATATATTTATAGGGGAGGTTAGGTGTGCCATCAAATTTCTTGGAGTTAGTCGTTTAATCAATGGGAGGACTGGGATGAGAGGCGCATAGGGGTACTTTTCAAAGGGAGGGAGCTAGGAGAGAGACAAATTTAGGTATACCACTAGCATACACAATATTTTCTAATATTACATGATAAATCGAGACCGAACCAATATTAACTGATAAAAGAAGCCAATAAGAACTCAAAACCAAATCAAGATCAGTCAAAATCGATGCACCCTTATTGATTCATGTTATGATTTCACCGATTTTCACATCGAAATCTTTGAAAGTACTAAATTGAAATCAATCCAAACCGATGGATTGACACCCCTACCCACATGTATGCTTTTACCAACCCAATCTAGCTAAATCGAAAACTAAGATCCCCCTCAAAAAAAGGACCAAGAAATCACAACTGATCTCAAAATTGGTCCAAAGTCTAGAGAAAAGACTCATGACCATGGACCAAGAAATCACAATTGATCTAAAAATTGGTCCAAAGTGAAGAGAAAAGATTCATGACCATCGTTTTGGCTGATACAACTACTCTATTGTCCACTTTTAATAAACGTGATTGACCAATTCTGGATCATCTTCTGGAATCGTAAAACAGTCAAAATTGAGTGACTGTTCATCAAATACTTTATTAATTTTTTTTTTTGGTATCGAATCAGTATTAGCTAAGATCGATACTTAAATCTATTGTGCCGGACTAAAAACAAATAATAATAAATATTCAATTAAAAAAAAAAAAAATAAATAAAAGATTTTTTTTTTTTGTTGAAAATGATTTATTGAAAAAGACCTAAAGAACGCATGAATTTGGAATTAGAGACATCCAAAATCCATGGAATCGGATTGAGGTCAAATAGTCTTGTACATCAGGAAAAAAATCCTCTGTTTTTCTCATCCCTGTTTTTCCTTGTTTTGCTACCTCCAGAACACGACATGCGGACAACTTTAAGACCAACGCACCGGATGTAATAATCCTCAACCAACCTTGACCGTTGATGTTAAAATTGTCCACGTGTCGTGTTCTGCAGGTAGCAAAACAAGGAAAAGCAGGGATGAGAAAAACAGAGGATTTTCATCCTGTACATCACGGGTCACTTTCCTTATCAAAAGTGTCAGCTAAACTGTCGAGCTCTTTTGGAGCAAAAACGAAAAATATATTATCCTAAATAAAACACAACATGCTTCATGTCTTGAAGGATAGGGAAGGAGATGGGATTATTTGCCCTTAAATGTGTGTGTGTGAGAGAGAGAGAGAGAGAGAGCAAGGGAGCGGAGGAGAGGAGGAGGAGGAGGAGGAGGAGGAGGAGAAGGAGAAGAAAAGGATTGAGAATGAGTGGCACCCGTTGGCCTAAGGGATGTAGGGGAGAGCTCCCGTATGAGATCTGATCCGGACTCCTATATCTATGGGGGTTTCTCAACACTCCCTTCTCTCATCCTTTATCACCTGCACATCACCTTCATTAGCGGCCATGAAGAACAACAACACCTCTAACATCTCTTCCCCAAACCTGACCCTCACATTCGGTGTTACTCCGGCAGCCACCACCAGCCTCCCAGGAACCCTAATAAGCTTCACCCACCCAATCACTGCAGTACTTCTCATCTTTGTTTCCCTTCTTTTCATTGCACAATTTCGTTCTAAGATTCATAAGAAATCTAGGCCAGCTGCGCCACTCCCACCTGGTCCAGCACCATGGCCTATAGTTGGCTGCATCCCGGAATTGTACCGAAAGAAGCCGATATTCCGGTGGATACATGGGCTTATGAAGGAAATGAATACCGAAATCACGTGTTTTCGATTTGGTGAGGTGCATGTAATTCCGGTAACTTGCCCGGAGATTGCTCGAGAATTCTTGTAAAAATATGATGCTACCTTTGCTTCAAGGCCTATTACAATGGGGATCGAGTACTCAAGCCGTGAGTTCTTGTCCCTTGTTGTTGTGCCATGGGGTGATCAATGGAAGAAGATGAGGAGAGTGGTGGCTTCTGAGGTTATCAATCCCAGGAGACTTCAATGGCTCCTTGAGAAAAGAACAGAAGAGGCAGATAATCTTGTCTACTATGTATACAACCAATGCACTAGTACTGGTTCAGTTGTGAACGTCAGGGTTGTAGCTAGGCAATATAGTGGCAATATCATTAGGAAGATGAAGTTCAACAAGAGATACCTTGGGGAAGGAAAGAAGGATGGAGGGCCTGGCATTGAAGAAGAAGAATATGTCAATGCCCTCTTCACTGTGCTTTCTCACGCATACGCATTTTGTGTATCAGATTATATGCCTAGTTTGTGGAGGTTTGATTTAATGGGACATGAGAAGATTTTGAAGGAAGCTACTAGGATTGTTGACAAGCACCATGACCCCATAATTGATGAGAGGATTGGAGAATGGAGAGAAGGGAAGAGGAAAGAAGCTCAAGATCTTCTTGCTATTGTCATTTCAATTAAAGATTCAAATGGAAAGCCATTGCTGTCCGCAGAAGAGATCAAAGCTCAAACTGCGGTATGATTCTAACTGCATCATTTATCTTTTCTGTCTTAAGGTATCCATGCAATTAGGAGTGTCAATGGACTAGGTTTTTTCAAACTCCTGCCCATCACTAGGTTTCTTAACTCAACCTAGTCCCAATCCTGTCAGGCTCAAACCAACATAGCTTGGCCCTGATTGACCCTGATCGGGACCGGGGTAGTCTTGACTGACCCAGGTAGTATGATGAATTAGAAGGGAAGTAAATAAGTTAATGTTATAAATCATAATGAAGGTGAATGGTGTGTAGTGGAGAATTAAAATGTTTGTGGATTAAAAATGTATAAGTGTGATGGTATGGGTGGTTTAAATTATAATAAATTTGGGGCCCGTTTGATAACATTTCAAGAAACGCGTTTCTGCCATTTTTGTGTCAAGAAACGACAGAAACGGAACAAAAAACGTTTGATAAAACTATTCCGTTTCACCTAATTACAGAAACAAAAATAGAAATTTATATCTATTTTTGGTTCAAGAAACAGAAACGACGGAACAAGTAGAACTCGTTTCGTCGTTTCTGGAAACAGACTTGTGGAACTCAGAGAGATTGAAGGTGCCTTATAGCTGCATCTGGCGAAGGTAAATCAACTCCCATATTAGTCCTCTGTTGCAATTGCGGCTGCGGCAGCTTCCAGAAACCAACATGGGTCCCATGGTCTGATCGCTCGTCATCCGAGTAAATCCTGCCGAAGTATTCACTAGCAATAGTAGTAGGGTTAACGGCACCAGCTGACGCCATTGCTGTAGCTGTGATAGTACGGGTTGGAACAGGTGGAGGAGAAGATAGTGAAACAAAGCCCTCCTCTTGCTTCTGCGGAGCAGTGACGCTCAGATGCAAGAAATGTTCCCCTAGCCCAACTTTCTGATCATGCAAGCGACCACCATCCTCAACATGAACCTGAATCGGAGGCAAATTAGACATAGAAGGTGAGGAAGATGTTGAACCAAAAGAGGAATTGGTTTCCATCATTGGAGAATCCGATAGCAATTAAACATCTTGCTCAGATTTATTAACCTGCTTTATATTGCCACCCACAAAATCAGGTTGAGGCTCCCCATCAGCATTAGGGTGGACATGGATGGCATCGTTCAGACCTAGCAAGCCATTAACAGAAGCTGTGTCAGCAGAGATCCCTCTGGGCAGGATTCTAGCACCGTTGAGGGCATCCAAGAACCAATTTCTTGACTTGGAATCGTTGAGGAGATAGCTGACCGAGGCGGCTGTTTCGGGCTTGGTAGGAAAGAGGAAGACGCAGAGGCGAGAGGGCTTCAAGGAGGAAGTGGTGGTGCGATCGTACTCTTCGATCATGTTCTTGAGATCTTTGTCGGTGATGACGGAGATGAGGGAGTCGAGGTCTTCGTTGGGGAGTTGGTACTTGAGGGTGAAAGAGCGTCCATGGAGGAGGCTACGAGAGAGCCGGGTAGAGAGGTCTGCAAGGCTGGAGTGGCGGTCCACCACCATGATACGGGTCTCACCACCCAGGTAGCAAAGAGACCTGTCATGAGGGCGGGGAACGATGTTTTCATAAACAAGGTATATCAAACACCTACAAAACCGTTTCTGTTCCTAGAAATGGAAATTTATGTTTCTTCTGTTTCTCGACATAGAAACGGCAGAAATGTTATCAAACGGTGCCTTGGTGTGTTAGTGATGATATATTTTTATACACAGATTGAGATAAACATCATGTATATAGGGTCAGATTGGGTTGGGCCAAGCACAGCCTAGGCCTAGCTCACTCCGACCTCGGGCTTCAAAATCTCAGCCTAAGCCCACTCTACGGGTTGAACAATTCAGCCTAGGCTTTGTACAGGCTCAGGGCAGGCTAGAGCGGGTTTGAGCTGGCCAGACTTTTTTGACACTCATACATGCAATTAAACCTAGTCAAAGTAAAGCCAAAACTCGATCAGGCTTTGGATTTGAGGTCTGGACTCTGGATTCAATACATTAATCCAGTAACTAGTGAATCTAGGCCCATATGACCATTTATAGATGGGGATCTTGAGGGTATTCTTCTTGAGCCTTCCTTGATTAATTGATTATTACAAAACCATTATTGGAAGTTTAATCCATTTTTGCAGGAATTAATCTATTCAGCAGTGGACAATCCATCCAATGGGGTGGAATGGGCCTTGGCAGAGATGATCAACCAGCCTGAGATGCTTCAGAAAGCTACCGAAGAAATTGACAGGGTCGTTGGAAAAGAAAGGCATGTGCTAGAGAAGCCTTTCGGCTCCACCCCATCGCGCCCTTTAATCTTCCACATGTATCTAATGCCGATACAACGGTCGCCGGCAATTTCATTCCTCAAGGTAGCCATGTCTTATTAAGCCGAGTTGGGCTAGGCTGAAACCCTAAAGTTTGGGATGACCCACTCAACTTCAACCCTGAGCGTCATTTGAAGGATCCTTCGCTTGAGGTTAACCTGGCTGAGCCGGAGCTCCAGTTCATCTTGTTTGGTACTGGGAGGCGTGGGTGCTTGGGGAGCACGCTCGGCTCTGCCATGACTATTATGTTATTGGCTAGGCTTCTACAAGGGTTCAGTTGGGGAGTAACACCCGGTGTGTCTAGGATTGAACTCAGGGAGTCAAGAACCAATCTCTTATTGGCTAAACCCTTGCTTGCACATGCTAAGCCACGTTTTCCAGTAGATGCTTATCTTATGCACTAGAATAATTCTTAGAGTCTTTTATTTTTTTATTTTTTAAAGATAAAAAAAAATGTATCAAGGAAATAAAATGCATCCACAATTTTGGTACAGATGATCTAATCTCAAAATGTGTGAACAAACATTTCATCCCTACCAATCAAAGTTCCCCATGTGGCTTCTCGTTTCCCACAGAAATGCTATGTTATAGTTACTTTGTGTCCAAAATGTTTTTTTTTTTCAATACAAATGATCTTTTAGTATAAAATAAAAAAGAAAAAATTCTTACAAACTCAATTTTCGGTCCATGTCACTGACCTTTGTACTCGTTGGCCAAACCCTCATCCCAAATTCATCTTAAGGGATGATCTTCTCTCCTCCGAGCTGCTCTGCCTTCATTCAATCGTGGTAGCCTTCAATTCCTGTCCTCCATTATCACATTCTATCGTCAACATGTAATAATTTCACATAAAAAATGAATAGCTAGCTCGATGTAAACTTAAAAGTATTTGGGCACTCTCTCCATAACAACTAGCATTTGAGGATCTACCCAAATTATTACTTTGGCCATTACTTCCACTATCCACGATGTGAATTTGAAATCAAAACCGAATTGTTTACATTAAAATCATGAAACCATTTATTAAATGGTTCGGTTTTGGTTTTAAAATTGAAACCGTGATTCGATTTTGGTTTTAAAGTTTAAACCGCTAATATACCGTTTAAGTAAATTGTCAAACCGAATGTATGCAATTTTTTTTTTTACCCCGAATATTATCTGGGACCAGGGATAGCACCTAGAATTTTATTAAAAATAAAATTGATAATAAAAAGACAAGGGGAGGGGACATAACCTGCCTTTCCCCAACCCAGGAGAGACAAGTCACTCTATCACTCTCAAAACCCAAAAAAAAAAACCCTTATAAAATAAATTGTTACATTCTGAAGATTGGTAAACCAAATTTGTCCTCTCGAATGATGCAACTAAGATCATCTGGAAGAGGATCATCACCATGGAAAATCAACTTTATTGTAGACTCACAAGCAAAATTAGCTAATCAATCCGCTGTTCGATTGCTTTCCTGAAATGAAAATGAGACGTGGGCTCTCAAAGAATCGCAGAGGTTGATAACTTCCTGAAACCAATACCAACAACTCTACAAATTACATGATCTTTGGGTAACCAGCTTCACAATCAAGGAGGAATCAGAATAAACATAAAAATCGAAGAGGCCCAATTCCCCACACAATCTCAATCCATCTCTAGGGGCTCTCAACTCAGCCATTGAATTTGAACACATCCCATAGAACTTAGAGAATGCCGCAAGAACATTCCCGTTATTGTTTCTAATAATGCCTCCTCCACTACTTTTACTCGGATTTCCCTTATTTGCTCCATCCACATTCAGTTTAACAGTATGAAAGGGAGGGCACCAATATATAGGAATTGGAGCCTTAACTCGACTAATAGGAGGATTTAACTTAAATACCTGCAGAATAAGAACATCTTTCCAAAAAAGGGGTTGAGAGAATTTAGTGAGATAAGTGATCTCACGAATCCAATTTTTAACTCTCTCAATGATGGCAGATGATGCAAGTGAGCCTTCACCATGTCTTTTCCTATTTCTTTCTTTCCATAATTCCCAAACTATAAATGTTGGTAACAAGCCCATGATGTACTTTGCAAATAGCCTTTACACTAGCACAGGACTGCCAATAAAGGATCCTATTACCAAGATCCTGAGATGAAATAACATCAATGTCTATTGTTCTTCCGAAAAAATTCCAAACCTTAGAAGCAGTTGTTCCCACCAATAAAGTGTGAGTTGTCGTTTCCCTCCAAGGATCCCTACAACAAGAGCATTTAGATTCCAATGGAATACCGATTTCATTAAACCATCATTGGTTGGAATTTTTCCATTTAAGATTTGGCATGAAAAGAAAACTAACTTTGGGAGGAACTGACGTATTCCATAACCATTTAGAGTAAGGAACTTAAGGAGAGTGCAATCAGATCTCATTCCACGCTGACTTAGTAGAGAAAGAGCCATCGCTCATCGGGGTCCAAACCAATCTGTCAACTTTATTTGATGACATAATGTTGGAGTTGAGAATATAATCCCTAATCTCCGGGAAGTCATTAACATTCAACACGTTTTGATCCCAATTGCCATCACCTCTAAACACATCTTTTATCTGAGTTTCAATGTTCACATTCAAGGCACCATCAACATTGTCGATTAGGGAGTCTATACTTGACCAGTTATCAAGCCAAAAATTCACCTCACCAGAGCCGACCAAACATTTGGATTTTAATAAAATAAGCTCTTTAAGCTTATATACAATGAATTATATATATAGTAAGTTTAAGTCATTCAATGTTAAGTTTACATACATTTCAATAAAAACAAATTAAGTTTATATTAAAAAACTATTAAAAAATATATATAACAATAAAAAATTAAATTCATTGTTACAATTTACATCAATTTCACTACAAAATTTAAAGGTAAACAATTTGTTTAAATAAAAAAATTAGAAAACATAAGAAAATTATTTATAAATGATTTCAATTTTAATTTTGATTTTACTTAAAAAATCCTGCACCGAACATAATCAAACCTTCTACACCAGTACATCGGAACCAAACAACTAACACCCTTAATCTAGCGATGATTTTTCTGTTTTTTTAGGTGTAATGGCGGTGGTGGTGGGGATGATTTTTCCTTTTTAAGTTGTGATGGCGGTGGTGGTGGGGATAAAGCTCTGCCCATACTTGAACAGCTTGAAATGTGAGAATTGCCTCATCTATTTGTAATCCTACACCTACTGAAGTGTCAACTGCAAGGGTCAGAGGCAGCCAACTGAAGTATACCTTTTTGTTGGCCCTTTAATTTTGAAGTCTTTTTTTATAACACAACGGAGAAGTGTGATTTCCATAATAAGATATTGGACTTTCTACATTACAATATCTACATTTGAAGTACAAGCACCTGAGTTCTACGATGATATTCTTAAAAGGAAAAAAATCCATCAATCAATTATACCATTATTATCAATTCTCCCAAATCAGCTTTTAAATTCTGCTCAACAGGATTCTCTACTTTCCCTTACAGGAAAAAAGGAAAAAAAGAAAAAAAGAAAAAAAAAAACAAAACGAACAGGCATGATATGATTCATTTCTGTAAACGAGATGAACCCAATAGCAGTACCAAACCCGCCCTTCTGTAACTTGATTCATGGGCTTTTGAAACAATAACCTCACCCAAGTTCCCCATTTTCGTGCAATGCCTCCACCTCACTCTTCTTCTTCTTCGTTTTTTATTTTTTTGACTAACAAGGAATATCCAGGCCTTCAGCCTAACTAGTCCCGTGAGCTCATTCTGACCCCACTGCCTCACTCTTCTTCACCAATTACCCCACCATAAATTTTACACTCTTCATCACATCCTCTTGCAAAAACGTACTACACATGTGGTACATTTGAAGGAAAATTCCTCCTTTGTCGTGACGTACCTATCTTGGATAAGTTAGGGAATTGAAACAAGAAATCAAGAGATAAGATGGACGTATTAAGGCACCCTCCTCAGAACAACAAGGTTGTTATCGGGTTCAAAGATACCTCCCGATACTGTAGGACTTCTATTTAAATAACAATTAATAATTACTCAAGAACAATTTGAGTAACATACAACACTTGCGATAACTACACGCACTACCTAATATCACGTTACCCACATAACCCATGTAATCCATACTTCCATATACATAAGTCACACCACTACACACGTCATCCACTATAGCTCAACCACTCCCTACCCTTATCATGTTCATAACAACATGTTACTTGTTCTTCTGGGCTCTTGGCAAGAGAGTGGCGTGACGAAAGAAAAAAGGTAAAACTAAGACGTAACAAATTACAAGCAACCTCAACTATGTGATGTAACTGATCACTACTACCCGACAAACATAACTTTTCTTTCACAAGGGATGCACAACTAACAACACCCACCAACCATCGAATACGCATTGAAGAAGATCCAGGCTCCCTCCCCAGATCGGAAAGAATAGCCAACCCATTAGAAATCCGGAACCAATGCAAAATCCTGTTCCGTGCATCAGTTGCTTCCTTCTATTAGCACACGTGAAAATACCCACTATCTTTTGGTCGGAGTGTGGATTCCAACCAAATGGGGCACCTATGCTCATAGTTAGCAATTCGGCCGAATAATTCGCGAATTATTCGGCCGAACCGAATTTTAAAGAATTTTATCAAAAATTCGGACCGAATCCGAATTTAAAATAAAATTCTTTAAAATTCGCGACTTTTTCAAAAATGAATATAATTCTCGAATAATTCGGACCGAATCCGAATTAAACCGAATTATTCGGTCCATTTAAACATTATTTAAAAAAAAAAAACAAAAATAAAAAATAAAAAAATAAAAAAAATCAATTTTTTTTTAAAAAAAACCCCAATAAGATTTTTTGACCGCTTTTTTGACCGAATCCTTAAATTAATCGTCCGAATTATTCCGAATAATTCTCCGTCCGAATAATTCCCGAATCCGAATTTGTTAACTATGCGCTAGACTCGCTGTTGTTCCACACTTCCACAGAAGATCCAAGTCCTGTCATTTGATAAGAAATCGGATTAAAAAATTTGAGAATTTTCTGGCACGCCTTCGCAATAGAATTCGTTCAACATTTTAGAATTTGTAGGGAAATTGGCCAACACGTTTTTACCCCAAGAAGCCGCTATTTTTACGAATACAATACCCCTTCGACGCGCAGAAAAGGGCTTTCAGGCCATCAAGGCAATTAATCCCCAACTATGGCGATCTCTGGTTTGCGGAGATTTTGCTCTCATATCTCTCTGGTCTCTTCAATCTCTCTGTACTCCAAAGCAGTAATCACCAGATCATCTGCAACCTCTGCCCCAACATTTACTCAGGCTTCCTCAAAGAAAGTCGCAGATCGGATCGTGAAGCTCTTCGCCATCGATCCCGACGGTCAGAAACGCCAAATCGTCGGACTTTCCGGCCACACCCTTCTCAAAGCTTTAGCCAACAATGGACTGATCGATCCTGCGTCGCACAGACTTGAAGATATCGACGCTTGTTCTGCTGAATGCGAGGTGAATATCGCCGAGGAATGGCTGGACAGGCTCCCTCCTCGTACATACGATGAGGAGTATGTTCTGAAGCGGAATTCGAGGGCTAGGGTTTTGAATAAGCACTCGAGGCTGGGGTGCCAAGTGGTTCTGACTTCGGAACTCGAAGGTATGGTGGTCGCTGTTCCTGAGCCGAAACCCTGGGATACCCCGTAAGATTACTCGGGATGAGTTAGGGCTCTCCTTTTCTCTTATCCGTTTTGAATCTGTTCTGTTTTGGTAAAATAATTGAAAACTTTTGAGGACAAATGGGTTCTCTGGAAATGTGATTTGCTTTCATGCTTTGTTTATCTTGAAAGGTTGTTGAAATTTTTTTATTTTGGGCATGGTACTCGAAATGCTATTTCTAAACGCTCTATCTGGATTATAGATAGGTCTATAGAACACTTGAATAGTTGTATAAATCCTTTCAGGAAGTTTGATTAAGAAAAAAAAAAAAAAACTAGAAACAGCTTTCTGTTAATCTGATGACAGTAATTGAAACAAATTGCATGTATTTTTTGAGGTACTTATGCTGCTTATATAATTTTGGTAGGAAGATTGTAAGAAACCTTGAATTGGAGCATTTGGTAAGATTTTCCGGAGGAGATTTGGACATACCTATCTTAAGCCCATTGCTTTATATATATATATATATATATATTTTTTTTTTTTGATGAACATTGCTTTATTATATTTGTAACAAAAGTATTGGAATTTATATGTCTGTGGTCAAAGTATTGCCTTCTCTGGGATTTTCAGCTCTAAAGTGGTTATTTAGTTGTTCTTAGGCATTGTTTATGGGCATCGGTGCTAGCCAACAAAGCTTGCTACATAATAAGCTAACAAAGCTTGTTACATAATTCCTGCTGTAATAAACAGATTAGAAAGGGTTGGCTTCATTTAAATGTTCTTCAGAGGTGTTCACGAACCAGAAAAATAGTATATGGAAGGAATTTTGGACTCTCTCTCTCTCTCTTACACACACACACACACACACACAAAAACACTCACATATACCTCTATTCTGAGGTGGTTGTCTTCATGTTTTCTTCCTATCTTTTTACTTTTTTGAGAGTTATATAAACTAGGCATGGAGTCAGTTGCCCTTGAAACATCTGTCTTCTAGAAGCTTTGATTGGTGTAATGGTCTGAGTTCTCTATGCTTGAAGTATTGGTGTTGCAATGAACATAAAACATACTTTGATATAGAAACCTATGTGGTTTTCCTGCTTTCTTGGGTGTTGAGATTCTGCCCATAGCTTTATATTTTAACCAAAGTACTGTAATTGTTATGTCCATGGTCATGATGTAGATCAAGCTTCCAAAAAGGGTCACATGTGGTTCAATGCTGGCCCCAAAATTTGGCCATTCTTTCAGCCTGTCGAGCAGCATGGCTACCGTAGGCAGCAAGGCTCTCACCTGGGGAGTTAAGCAGCTTCTAGAAGAACAAAAGTTACCCCTACCAATTCTGGTTTGTCCTATTATGTGCCTTGGTCAGTAAGGTTATAGCTGGGGAAGAAATTAGAAAGTTTCTAGAAGAATGGTTAACTTATGTTTAGCTTCCTTTTATGTTTTATTCTCTTTGTTCAACTAAGTATTTTCAAATTAGGATTAGGAATTTTTTCTTTGTCTTAGTTTCCTTCTAGTTCTTCTTGGCCAAGGAAAACTAAGTTTCCTTTCCATTACTTACCTATTTTGTAAAGGCCTTCCTAGTCTATTTAAAGGGATCAGTTGTAGTCATTGAGACAAGTTAAGTTGAGTTAATGGAATTGAAGTTTGTCTTAATGGCTGAGATAGAGTCGATTGTGTGGGTGAGATGCCAAAAACTTTGCGAGGGTGAGAGGCCTGATCCAACCTATCTTCTTCTTCCCCCTTCTCATCCTTCCATCAAAGTCTCTTCTCTTTTCTTTTGTTATTTCCTTTGTACTATTGAGGCTGCAATTTACCAATCAGTTACTGGAGTTCTGAACCATCTTCAAACTCAGCAGAGTCTTAGTCTTTGTCCCAAGTATGGCCTTAGATTAAACATTGGAGGGCAAGAATCGAAGTAGCCGACCCTATTTGGCTGAGATTGTCCTAACTGTTGGGCTGTGCCTTTTTCCTCTTATTCTCATATTTCTTTTCTCATCCCTCATCTTTCCATGATTCCATCTCTCCCTTTCCCCTCTTCTATTTGGACTTTTCCTATATTGTTTTGTATGGATCCATGTAGTTGGCCCCATTAAGTTGGGATAAGGCTGAGTTTGTTGTTGTTGTTTGAGAGTCAACAACTCTCAGACCTGTGATCTGCTTTTGTCCAACTTTTGGGAGTTTCTTTGGGTTATTACCAGGGTCTTTTGATCCCAATTTGAACGCCATCTAAAGCTTCAATCTCAAGTTCTTGGAGAACTCCAGAAGTTTCCTATTTCATGATCTTCATAAAGAATCTGCATATTTCCACAACAGACCATCCCTTCAGGTCCATCTTTTTGCAGGTCTGTTAGGACCCCCTTGTAGGGCATTCAACCAGAGGTAGGAGGCCATCAGAGGACTAGGCGTTGAGATCTCCAAAATCTCCCTAAATTAACCCTAAATCAAGAACTAGTGCAGAATCTGTCTCGGCCGTTAATTCAAGCTGGTTTTCTGAGGTTTACATCACACTGTGGTCCTCTATGTTGAATGGTATTTTCCATCATTACAACTATTTAAAGCCTGAGATCTTGTGTGAGTCAATTTTCTCAGATTTACCCTGCTTTATGACCTATCAGCTGGGACATATTGTTCGTATTAACTGTATCTTTGTGAGGGGTTGTTTACCTACTGTTTTGGAGTTACATATTGCTCCTGCCTGGGTTTAGGTCCTGTGACTTAGCCTGACATTAAAATTATTGCCTACCTTGGGCTTTTTGGCTCTGAAGTGGTTAGTTAATCGTTCTTAGGCATTGTTTAGGGGCTGAGGCGGTAGTGAACAAAGCTTGCTACATTATTCCCTGCTGTAATGGACCGAGTTAGAAAGGGTTGGCCTAATTTAAATGGCCTTCAGAGGTGTTCATGAATCAGAAAGGCTCTGAATATATGGAAGGAATTTTGGACTCTCTCTCTCTCTCTCTCCACATGCACACAAGCACATATACCGCCATCCTGAGTCGATTATCTTGATGTTTTCTTCCTATCTTTTTGCTTTCCTGAGAGTTGTTATGTAAACTAGGCATGGGGTCAGTTGCCCTTGTAACATCTGTCTACTAAGAGCTTTGATTGTTGCAGTGGTCTGAGTTCTCTATCCTTGAAGTATTGGTGTTTGAATGAACATAAAACATACCTTGATATAGAAACCTATGTGATTTTCCTGCGTTTTTGGGTCTTGAGATTCTGCCCCATTATTGTAGTGAACAGTCATACAATAAATGAAGGATGAGACCTAACAAAACCCTATAAAGAGAAAAAGTAAGTGATACAACTGAAAGGCATTTCTGATTTAGAGTCACCTTTTCCTAAAAAATTATGAAAGGAATTTCTCTTGGATCTGGAAGATAAATTATTGGGCTTTAGATTCTTTAGTGGAGGTTGGTATTACAGAAGGACATGCTGTAATCAGAAAATTTTTCTTTTTAATTATATTTTGTCAATATGATGTAATTATATATATATATATATATATATAGTGTGTGTGTGTGTGTGTGTGCAGAAGTTCCTCTTTAGGTTTAGAAGTCGAGTCAGATTATATGGGCAATATGGGGATATTTTTTGAATTCAGTTAATTAGTGGATCCTCTGTTGCATCTCCACTAACCTTTTACTGTGTGAAATAAGAACCTGGTGCATAGCTGTTGGAGTCAAACCCAATGGAAAAAAAATCATGGTCAGATTGGCAGGATGATTTGAATTTGATGAGTAGTCTCCTCACTTTGACTTACAAAATTTTTTAATAATGGAGTTTGGAAAGTGGAGGCCAAGTAGTTCTAATATCAAAGCATATGGGGTATCCAATAAACGGGCATCTTCTAATTGTAGAGATATTCAAGCTACAGTGAGGAATTTTCAAGCCGAAGAGAAGATGAAAAATGGGTGGTAAAACAGTAATCTTACATCATCCATGGGAAGCCGAAATTATTTGACATAGACCACACAATTCTACACAATATTGCAACAAACAAAGGGTAGGATTTTGCTCCTAATTCTATTTGTTGAGATTTCCTTTTAATGCATTAATGTCTTTTCCTTTCTACCTGTTGAATATACTTAGTTACTATATATCTCTCTTTTAATATAGTGGTGCGTTAGGTAGGCAACCGACACTTTAATATATTCAGCCAACGACATTTTTTGCATGGAACCTTTTGTTTTCTGATTTCATTTATTTCTTGATATCATGTTTTATCGTCCTTATATTGCTATGGCGTTCCATGTAAGTGACATTGTGTCGATGTCTGGATGCAGTGATAAGTAGGCAAAGGCATGTGAGTGGAACTTTTTTAGCCCAGAAGCATAGGATTAGATTAGCTTTCTAGAACATTGGATCCTTAATGAGTAAGAGCCTGAAATTGATGATGTTATAAGGAGAAGAGAGATTAATATTGCATGCATCCAAGAGACTAGATGGAAGGGTAACAAAGCTAAGGTGTTGGATAACTTTAAACTTTGGTATTCTGGAGATCAAAGTAAAAGAAGCAGAGTGGAGATAATAGTGGACAAAAATCTAAAAAATAATGTAGTGGAGGTCAAAAAACTGGGGGATAGGATTATATCCACCAAATTGGTGTTGAAGAAAGAGGCTGTCAATATTGTTTGTACTAATGCACCTCAAGTGGTATTAGATGAAAGCAGTAAGCAACAATTTTGGGAACACATGGATGATTTAGTGCAAGGTTTTGAACAGGATGAATCGATTATTATTAGAAGTGACCTGAATGGACATGTTGGGAGTAATCAGAGGTTATGAAGGGGTCAATGGAGGCTACGGGTTGGGGAGAGGAACGAGGAGGGGAGCTCAATTTTATACTTTGTGGTAGCTTATGATCTATCAACTGTGAACACTTATTTGAAAAAAGAGAGGAACACTTAGTTACCTACAAAAGTGGGAATTATATCAGCCAAATTAATTTCTTTCCTAACTAGAAGGTAGACAAAATGTTGTGCAAAGACTGTAAGGTTATCACTAAGGAGAGAGTAATCACCAAAGATTGACTGATGATCTTGGATATGTGCCTCGGTGCACAGAAGCATAGGATGAGGGAACCTATGTATCCTAAGATAAGGTGGTGGAGATTAAATGTGAAATGAGATGATGACCTATATTATTTATTTATTTATTTATTTTGGTAGAAAGGATGACCTATATTAATAGGGTTGCTAAAGAAGTTTTAGGGGAAGAAAAAGTAATTGTTAGGCCTTTAGGGAGACTTAGTGGTGGGATGATGAGGTACAAGAAGCCATGAAGATCAAGAAAGTTAGTTTTAAGACATGGCAAAGGACTAAAGAGATAAAAGATAAAGAGAAGTATACTGATGCCAGAAATGAAGCTAGGAAGAAGAATGCGTGGATGGCTAGGGAAAAGAAATATGAGGACCTCTATATTAATCTAAACACAAAAGAAGGGGAAAAAACTATTAATAAAATATAACTAAAATGAGAGAAAGGAAGAGTAGAGATTGTGAGACCATTCGAGATAAATCAAAAGCAAGGATGGAAGAGTTGATAATGGATGAGGACATTGTGAAGAGATGGGATGAGTATATTATGACTTACTAAATGGAGATAGTTCGAGTAGGAATGACCTGGGAGATTGCATTATCCATTAAGACACCACATGTCATAGATATATACGAAATGTTGGTGTGGTGAGAGTTAAAGAAGTTTTAAGAAATATGAAATGTAGGCGAGACGCCAGGCCTAGATGAGATTCCAATAGAAGTGTGGCAGAGTTTAGGAATATGTGGGGTATATTGGTTAACCAATCTGTTTAACAAGATTATGGATACAAAGAAAATGCCAAATGAATGGAGGAGAAGCAATTTTTGATCCATAAAAATAAAGGTGATATTCATAGTTGCAATAATTGTAGAACATTAACTAATGATTCATACTATGAAATTATGGGAGAAGGTTATTGAAGGCAGTTTGAGAATAATAACTCATATGTTGGAGAACTAATTTTGCTTTATACCAAGTGGATCCTCGATAGAAGCTATTTACCTATTGAGAGGTTCATAGAAAGATATAGAGTCTACGAAAAGGATCTCCGTATGATTTTTATTGACTTTGAAAAAGCCTATGACATATTTCTTAGAGATTTAATCTGGCATGATTCTGTGAAGAGATGGATGTTGAATAAATATGCGGATGTAATTAAAAATATGTATGAGGGCATGGTGACTAGTGTGAGACCTGTGGGAGGTTAAGGCAATGAATTCCCCAATTACGATTGTGTTGCATTAGGGATCAGCTTTAAGCTCTTATCTGTTTGCGCTATCATTGATGATTTTACTAAAAGCATTCAAGACGAGGTTCGGTGGTGTATGCTCTTCACTGATGATATTGTTTTAGTGGATGAGACAAAAGCATGGATTACGACTAAGTTAGAGCTATAGAAATTAACCTTGGAAACAAGAGGCTTTAATATTAGTAGATCGAAGACGGAGTATATGATGTGTAACTTTAGTCACACCATGATGGATGATGATATTGTAGACACCGAATTTTGTCATCCCTCGGCAATGATGACAATATGAAGAATTACATGTTGGATATTTTAGACTTGGAGAATTTTCAAACTTAGAATAGAAAATGACCATTTTTTTCCCCTATAAACTTTCAAGAGAAAATGTTTTCAAAAATTGGAATTTGATGTTGTGGATTATTGTCGTTTGTCCCCTCAAGTCGGACATTACACTTTGATACGAGAACTATGTGAATCGACGCCCGATTCTCTCTTTCATTATATAATCCGGGTCTCTACTTTATGCATATTTTCGTAAAGGTTCCCGGTCGAGACTACAATCGTGTCTCACATCATTGGATAGTGGTCGGACTGAGCTTTCTAACGACATATTACACATCGAATTCTGACAAACGGTTTGAAAGATATGACCCCCAAAAGTTGACTCCAAAGCTCGGTATCAGATTCCATTCCAAGCAACCAAAGAGTGCCACATGGCGCCCAAACCCCTTTGTCCAAAAGCAAGCCTTTTTGGACAATTCTCTCTAGTTTTTTAGTCGCACATCGGAAATAAGAGAGAATTGTCCCAAGTCCCAAGGCTATAAGAATAGCCCTTCCTCTCTTCCAAAGGGGGGGAAGAAAATTTGGGATAAGGAATATGGCCCCATGAAGGTTTTTGCTAATTCTCTCTCTCTAAATAAAGAATCCCTCCAAGTATAAAATTTTGAATGTGTAATCCTTCCTTGAGCCGGGAGACCTAGTCCGGTTCGGTTCGATTTTGGGCTTGAAGCACAAGGGTTATCTCCCCTTGTTTCTTGATTAAAGCTGGGTTTAAGGTATTTTTCTTCTCCTAATTGCAATTTAGAATTAGTTTATCTAATTTTATAGATTAGTTTCTAATTTATTAATAATTGATTTATTTAGATTAATTATGTTTAATTAGTTTCAGTTTGGTTCAATACGGTTTATTAGATGTGAATTGATTTATTCTGGTCCAATTAAAGGTATTTAGGTTTAATTGATTCTTTTAGATTAATTGGTTTTTTTTTTAACATGTTTACTTAAGTAGATTTGATTTGGTTTATTTTTTTTTTAAATTGTTTTTTGTTCTTTTAATCTAGACCCTTAGACTAGGATCTCAGCCCTAACCTAATCCCACTGTTTTTTCTTCTTCCTCTCTTCCCTCTTTCTTCTCTAGCCGCCCCTCTACAGTCCCTTTCTTCCTCAATGACCGAAATCCCAAGCCATCATCCTCTTTCTCTTCGTCATACCTGCAACCTTCCCTTCCCCTTCCCTTCTTGTTCCTTGGCCAAACCTGAACTCATCCCTCTTCTTTTTTTTCTTTTTTTTTTTCTGTGACCGAACTTCTCCTCCTCTTCTTTTCCCTGCTGCTGCAACCGAACCTGCAGCCGCACCTTTCTCCTTCTTCTTCTTCTTCTTCTTTTTCTCTTCTCCTTCCCTGCTGCTGCAACCAAACCTACAACCGCACCTTTCTCCTCCTTTCTTCTTCTTCTTCTTCTTTTTCTCTTCTTCTTCCCTGCTGCTGCAACCGAGCTTGCTACCGCACCTTTTTCCTCCTTTCTTCTTCTTCTTCCCTACTGCTGCAACCGAACCTGCAACCACCTATTCACCTCTCTTCTTTTTCTTCTTCTTCTTCTTCCCATCTTATCCTCCATCTTCTGTTCTTTGTAAGAACCTTGCCGTCGCCGCCATCACACTCTTTATGACCGACGAACCCTGTGTGTCTTTCTCTAACCCATTTCTTGGTGAAACTCTGACTGCCGCAGCACCACCAGCTCCATCGATGCCTTCGGCAGCAGCAGCGGTAGCTTCGGCGAGATTCCATCTTCTTTAGTTGAAGGTGCAATGGTGCCGAGGCTGCGACTGTCCTCTCAATCCCCTTCTTATCCCTTCTTCTCCATTCTTTTCCTTGGCCGAAAGTAGATTTCTCCCCCACAGTGTCCCCTTCTTCGCCAATCAGGACAGTATAAAAGTTTATGGCCGAAACCCATCTCCTTCTCTTCTATCTCTTTTTTTTTTTTGTGTTCATTTCCTTTTGTTTATTCATTCTAGTTTTTTATTTTATTTATTTATTTATTTTTATAATTCAAATTGTAATATACTCCCCAACCCCTATCATTATGTGATATTTCTCCTATTTCACCTTTGCCTTCGTCGTGTTTCAATTAATACTTTTAGGGGATTCCATATGGAGTCCTAGGATCACTCTAATCCAGCCCCTTAGGATCAAGGGCTGAAACCGATTGGGTTTTGCTCATTATTTTTTAATCATATGATAACCATAGGGTTTCACTAATTTCTATTAAATTAGGATTTTGAATCAACAAATGGGTCTATGGGCCGTAGTCTATGATGTAGGTCAGTATGGGCATGGCTGGCCCCTCCTCAAACCGGCTCGTAGCATTAGGCACGTTACTTGGGTTTTCGGGTTGATAAAAATGAATTTCGGTCCATTTCTTTTTATCTCAAATAGTGTGTCCCTTTATAATTAATTGTGTATTTAATTTAGATTCGGATATCTTGCCATATTGATAATCATTAGATTTAGATAGGTTAATCAATATCATGTTTGCCATGCTTCGTGTTTATTAACATGTTTTTGATACTTGATGATTCTTTTTTTTTTGTTTAAATCAATTCATTTTTCTCATGTATGTAGGTTAGCTAGTATCCATATTTTGTCCACTCCTCACTCATACCACCACATGGGACATTTACAACCATTGTATATTTAACATAATAGTTAGATTCCATTTACTTAAATTGAGGTAGTTAATTAAATAATTATTTTAATATTTAATTAAATAAAGTCTTAACTCATTAGATTAATTAAGGTTCATAATGCATTTAATTGACTCTTAAAATTTGGTTTTAATTGTTTAAATTATTAGATTGATTAGGTTTTCCAAAACTTCCACCTGAAATAGTTAGATTTGGGTACCATTAAATTCAAGTTTTTGTCTTTCTTTAAAAATCTTTTTACCTATTAGATTAATAGATTAGTTAGGATTGCAATAATTCATTTCAAAAATCATTAGGGATTAGGATTAATCATTTTAATTAATTCAATTTAGAATCTCACAAATTCATTGATCTTCCATCTAGGTCAGGCTCAATTAATCAAATTAGTTTAATTTTATGGTTTCATAAGTTGCTAAACTAATCCTAGGTTTAGGCTTATTTCATTAGCTTAATCTAAGACTCATAATACATTAATTAAATCATTTAGGTTTTTTAATTTTTAATTAGCGTAATCATTTCATTATTTGCATCATAACCTAGCAAGCATAATTTAGACACTTGGCTTAGGGTTTTCAGTGACCTAGATTTAGGACTAGTTAGTAGGGTACAAACAAAAAGAGACCGGCCTTAGGGCCGGGCAGACTGGGTGCCTAACACCTTCCCAGTCTGTCACTTGACACTTATCCAGAATCTTGGTGCAAACCAACTTTATCCATCAGAGTCATTAATCTCTCTCCCTTGATTGGGGGAGACATTTATGGGTCCTAGACCTTTTCTAGGTGGTGACTCCCTTTTACCCATAACGTGTATCCCCCCTTGGCATTTGATGACCAGGAGATACTATCTCATCTCATTAGGGTCGAACCCTAGCATGTGTACACGTGCTATGCGCCATATCGCGATCCCGACGGAGGTCCATGATACTTACAGATATAATGAAATTTAGGAGAGAGATACCGCAAAGTGACTATTTTAGATATCTGGGGTCAACCATAAATAAAAAATGATGACATTGGGGATGATGTTTGACAGAGGATTAAAGTGGAATGGATGAAATGGAGAGGTGCGACCGGAGTGTTTTGTGATTGGCGTATTCCTTTAAAGCTTAAAGAAAAATTCTATAGGGCTGTTGTATGTTGGCTATAATGTATGGGGTGGAATATTGGGCAATTAAGAAGTGTCATATAGAGAAACTATGTGTAGTAGAGATGAGGATAATGCAAGGCTAGGTATGAACTACCCAACCTCAGTAGAATCCCACAAATTCAAATCTGAAATCAAACTTAGAACCAAAGTTTGAATCTGGCTGAAATAGGAGGAAGCCTGTGGTTGGCTGTAGGAGTCTCTAATGGAACTCAACTTTTGAACGAATGCTCCTCTCGTGGTGCTAAACAAACCCTTAAAAGTTGGGCCTGATTGGATGGTCAGATATGGACATATGAAGTTTGGTTCCCAAATAGGAATCTAATGTAGACCTTCAGGAATAGCAACTAGGGAGCTCCAATGACCACCAAGATTGGGTCAAGTGGACCTCTTGGGGGCTGGAAGGAAACCACAAAAGGGATTGAAGTTTGGCCTGCTGGTTGGGGAGATCTGGCCGTGGTCAATCTCCCTCAAAACCCTGACAATAAGGCTTGTTGATCTTGGCTGTGGGCTGGTTTGATCACCAACAATGGAAGGCTGTTGAGTCTTTGATCAATAATCAATCATTCTCTCTCACAACAATTAGACAAGAGGAATATAAAAGAAAGAAAATAGAATCAATTTTTTCTTTTTTTGGGGCGGGGGGGGGGGGGGAGATGAGGAAGGGGGAGAAGAATTTAGAGAATGGGCATCTCACCCCTCAAGGTAGTAGCTATCTCAGCTATGAATAAACACTCAAATTCATAAACTTCAATCTATCCTTTTATTATGATCAATGGGTTTTAAGTAGCCATACAAAACTTGGACATAAAGAAATACCATAAAAGAAAACTAATGGACTGAAATAAGACTTTCTAATTTGTGTCTAACTTGCTAACTAAGTTTTAACCAAATTAGAACTAACAAACCATTGACAAAAAGAAAACTAACCTAAGTTGCAAAATGGAAACTACTTGACTAACAAAATAGGAAACTAACTTGGACAATCAAAATAGAAACTAAATCCTAAGCTAACTTAGGCAATTCGATGGCTGCTGGAACTCTTCTCTTGAAGTTGCTTTTCCAACAATATAGGACAGTCGTATGGATCTTCTAGAAGATCTTCATTGAACAAAATATGCAGGAGTTTCACGTGCTCAGGTGGGGCCTGGCTGGTCCAACATTGACTTGGTTCGATGGGGCCAGCAGACCCTTCCTTGTGCAAGCTTGATCTACATCAAAGGTTGTTAAGATGGATGTGTGGCAAAACTCGGAAGTATAAAGCAAGAAATGAATGTATTAGAGCTGATTTGGGAGTTGCCCTGATCAATGACAAGCTCTGAGAAAGTAGTTTGAGGTGGTATGGTCATGTTCAACGGAGGCATGGGGACACCCTAGTAAGGTAGAGTGATCTGATTTCGATTGAAGGAGAAGCAAAAGCTTGGGGAAGGCTTAAAATGACCATAGAAGTAGTGAAAAATGATATGCATAGACTAGGTCCCAAGTATGACCTTAGATAGAGCTGATTGGAGGTCAAAGATCCATGTAGCCGACCCTATTTAGCTGAGATTTTCTAACTTCTGGGCTGTGGCTATTTATTTTTACTTTATTTTCTCATATTTTGTTTTGACCTCATATTTTTCGTTTTTTGTTTTGCACGGATTCATGTAGCTGACCCCATTAAGTTGGATAAGGCTGAGTTTATTAGCAACAGACACCAACCATTCTAGTACTGTAAATCCTCAAACCACAGGAGGTCTTGAGATTTAAAGTTAAAGCTCACTTTATTTTCTCAAGTAGATGTCTGAAACAATCAGAAGCTGTTCAGCAAAGTGGGAGGTCAGAAAACAGTCTATTAAATAACAGTTGTTTCCATCGTTGAGTTTTTGACAAAATGTGCCTTGAGAATGAGGGTTTTCCGTCTAAATTTGATTAGAAAAAGGTAGGGGAGCTTCAGAAACCCCATAAACCTGGTGATACAACTTGTGCTATTTTGTTGGCATGTAATCCAATGATGGGATCTCAATCAGTGTGTCATGGGTGGACACTGTTGCATAGTCTTTCTCTAACTGTTTGGTTGTCCTGCCTGGACAACATCAGTGCAGGTTGTGTTTTATTTGGGTTTGTCATTCATTGAACTGGTCTAGTATAGGTCTCTGATTTTTCTAGTTGGTTTTATGTACAATGCGATCAGAGTGATTGCCACTCATGCTGACATATTTTAAGAAATAAGGGCAGTAGGATACGACTCAATGAAGATGGTCAATAAATTTGGCAAATTTTGAAGGTTATGCTTGTTTGTACTTTATATTTCTGCTCCTATTTCTGGTACAAAGCAGCATACTCTTGGGAGGCAGTGTAGCTTGCGGCCAATCAGCTTAGCAAATTGATGCATTCACCAGATTCTCAACTAGATGAAATTTGGAGTGAAATGGGGAAGATGATTTCGAATAGTTCTATTCTTCAGCTTCATTTTCATTCTTGATTGCCACCTATAATTGATTTATAAAAAAAATCCCCCCATCCTGGCCCGTTAAGAGGCTCTCTTTTGGGCCAGATGTAGTTTGAACTGTTTTGCTGGAACCTGCAGCCTTGGACCTTAGCTTTTTTCAACCTACTTGGGTTATGTCCGGAGATTTGTATAGAATGAAGAATACGTGGTATTCAGTCATTGACCACATTGAAAGAAAGCTCAATGGATGGAAAAAGGGCACTATCTTTTGGAAGGGGGCAAGATGTCCTGCCTCATAAAGGCCGGCATTGGTCAGTAGTCTAGCCTTGGACCTTAGCTTTTTTCAACCTACTTGGGTATGTCCGGAGATTTGTATAGAATGAGGAATACGTGGTATTCAGTCATTGACCACATTGAAAGAAAGCTCATTGGATGGAAAAAGGGTACTATCTTTTGGAAGGGGACAAGATGTCTTGCCTCATAAAGGCCGGCATTGGTCAGTAGTCTAGCCTGTTACTTGTCTCTGTGCATGGTTCCTGGTTATTGCAAACAAAATGGATAAATTCAGTGCGATTTCCCATGGAAAAGGGTGCGATGAGGCTTTAATGTTACACCTTGTGCAAAGGAAGCAGATGTCCAAGTCTAATGACTTCGCAAAAACTGGGCATAGAAACTTTAAACTAACGAACAAAGCGATTTGTTTACATTCCCTTGGAGATTTGGCATTGGAAGCAAAACCTATGATGCAGATCGGATGATAAGAGGATTCCCTCATGGTGAAAAAGAAGAGAGTAAAACAAACTACTCTATTCCATAAATTCCTATTTTAAAACCTGACTCGATCCAAATATAGAATAAAAGTTTAAACTGCCTAAAACTCTCCGGCCACAAATTATCTTGGACTCTTTAAGAAAGGAAAAAAGAAACCTAGAAGGCAGTATGACTTCTCCACCTAGACACAAGGAGGAGGGACAGAGTAACAGAATGAGTCAAACGACTGCCTCACCCCATGAAAAATGAAAATTCCATTGCTGTGTTGATGCTTACCAATGTGCTCCCATTGATATCCATGCTGGTGTAGGGGGCGACCTTTTAGGAACCCTCTCTCTAAGAAAAATAATGACTTACTAAAAAAGAAAATGCTACCTATGGTACCTATGATTCTTTAAATCTAGGGAGTTTTGGAACAAATGGCCCGCATAAGATTGTCGTAGCTTCCAATGAATATCTCTATTGACTTAAAAATTGAGTATGTACTATGATGTTTAAAACAACTTTAAGATCATTACAATTGGAAAAAAAATTAAGGATTACATATATATTTATTAAAATTTTATTGAAATGGAAAATGGACAACAATCCAAGACGGCTAGCCACAGGAGAGCTCTAACATAAGAAATCAAAACATCCAAAAATGGGGGGATACAACCAAACCTAAGGGCGGGGCGGGGGGGGGGTGGGGGGGTGGGGGATGAAAACAAAACATAGGGGTTGGGAAAGAAACAAAAGCATAGATGATACATCAAAATAGGGTAGGGGAGCGATGAGAGGAAGATCCCAAACGAGGACATGAAGCCTATTTGAGTCGAGGCAAACTATACAATTGTGAAAGATTTTATTCCGAATCTCTGATACAGGTCTGCATTCAAGCTTGGAACTATTTTAGTTCAAGCTTAATTGGTCTAAGTCTAACCCAAGACCATGAACCACTCCAAGTCTCCCATCTTTGATTCATGTCATTTCCCATGCATTGGAGCTTACATCATGGACCCTTGGAACATACTAATTCATTGGAGCTTTCATTGAGGCACATTGGGACAACAACAAATATTGGAAATATTTTGTTTTTATTAGCTTCTAGTTTCTAGGTTTGACTTAAGGTTTTATGTGTAATCTCAACCGTAGAAAATCAATTGCAATCAAGAATTGGGATTTTGTAGTAGTTTTTTTTTGGATTTCTTTTGCTTGCCTATATGAGGCTATCAAATCTATTGTAGAAGATAGATCGGTTGTTGATAAATGATATTTTGCGTAAGTGCAATTCCCTTGAACCTTGAAGAGTTCATACCTTGAAAACCTTGAAGAGTTTTCACTCATTCCTTGAAGAGTAGGAGCTTTTCTCAAGTCTACATCCTTGAAGAGTTGTAGCCATCAATCTAGAAGAATTGATGTCGTTGATCTTCCTTGAAGGCCTAGAAGAGCAACCATTGAAGATTCAATCATTTTCTTTCATTTTTTACCCAATTCTAGAAGCCTGCCATTCACATTCTCTCTCTTCCACCCCAATTTTCACCTTGTTAGATTACTTATTTGAGAAATATCAAAACACAAAGTTTTTAGAGAAAAGAGTCCTCGAAATTTTGGCTTTGGAATCAGGTCATTCTGACCTGTATTAAGTAAGTTACGACTATTTTCTTGAGCAGGCGTAGAATTAGAATTTCTGCTTGTGGTTGACGCTAAGTTTCAGCATGTGCAAGTTACTCTCCCGGTCCTATTGTTTCTAGTAGCAGAGTTTGGACTACATCATTTGGTATCAGAGCTTTAGAGGAGAGAATCATGCCTTCAAGTCAAACAAGGTGTAAAGATGTTAATTTTTAACATCAACAACATATTGCTAAATTAGCTTTTGAGGTCGAGATGTAATTTTAGCATCAAGTGGTTGGATTGATTCTTGAGATTGAAAAATTGAAGAAAACTCCACGATGATCGAAGATCCTATTAAGGAGACATCTAAAGATTGATTTTCATCTTTCAAATAATCAAAGATCGGTTCATTCAATGAGTATCAATGACAAATCTGAATTTCATACAGAAGCGCAAACTGACATCTCGCCATTTTGTGAAGTACCACCAGATTTGGAGGATTGTTTCCTTATACCCCCTTGAATGTGTTGATTTATGTGCACCACCAGTGTTCGATGAATATCCAACAGAAGAACCTCATGAATATGGTGACTTCAACTTGCTTGAATCAACTTTTGATTTTGAAAATGAGGTAAGTCACGAGGTTATTAATGACATTCCTCAAGACATACATGAAGGGAACCCTATTCTCCACCTCCCATCTTCGTCACTTGAAGTTGCGAGGTATTTTTTCATGCCACCATTTTCAGTCGAATTCATCTTTGAGAAGATGAGCAACAGATTTCTCAAATTTATTTGTGCATGGAACAAAGACTACCCACATCATAGGTCTAACACCTATAAAGCATATATAGATAATTTCTTAACAATGTTTTCATCATCTTTTTTGTCACACGTTTGCTGGAGCTATTAGCAACTCAATAGCGACCATCAATATTGTTGAAGTGCACAACTCAACGGTAATGGCTCAAGGGATGACATGGAGCGCTGCCTTTTCTTGTAAAGAAGCTATTTCTATTGTGTCATTTCCCAATTTTGCAGGTGATGACATGCTTGATGAAATTCTTATGCTCCTATTTGATCCAGACGGAGTTCATGACTTTTTGGGTGGAATAAGAATTCGAGGACGAATTCTTTTAAGAATGGGAGAATGATGCAAGCCCGCATTCAAGCCCAGAACTATTTTGGTTCAAGCTCAATTGATCCAAGTCTAGGCCAAGACCATGAACCAGTCCAAGTCTCCCATCTTTGACTCTGTCATGTCCCATGCATTGGAGGTTACATCAAGGACCCTTGGAACATCTTATTCATTGGAGCTTGCATCAAGGCACATTGGGACAACAGCAAATTTTGGAAATATTTTGTTTTTTATTAGCTTCTAGTTTTTAAATTTGACTTAAGCTTTTATGTGTAATCTCAACTGTAGAAAATCAATTGCAATCAAGGGTTAGGATTTTGTAGTAGTTTTTTTTTTGGGATTTCTTTTGCTTGCCTATATGAGGCTATCAAATCTATTGTAGAAGATAGATGATAGATTGTTGATAAATGGAATTTTGCCCAAGTGCAATTCCCTTGAACCTTAAAGAGTTCATTCATACCTTGAAAACCTTGAAGAGTTTTCACTCCTTCCTTGAAGAGTAAGAGTTTTTCTCAAGTCTGCATCTTTGAAGAGTTGTAGCCATCAATCTAGAAGAATTGATGTTGTTGATCTTCCTTGAAGGCCTAGAAGAGCAACCATTGAAGATTCAATCAATTTTTTTTTTTTTCATTTTCTACCCAATTCTAGAATTCTACCCATTCACGTTCTCTCTCTTCCACCCCAATTTTCACCTTGTTAGACTGCTTATCTGAGAAAACCCAAAACACAGTTTTTAGAGAAAAGAGTCCTCGAAATTTTGGGTTTGGGATATGGTCATTCTAACCTATATTGAGTAAGTTACAGCTATTTTTCTGAGCAGGCGCAGAATTAGAATTTCTGCTTGTGGTTGTCGCTGAGTTTCAGTGTGTGCAAGTCGCTCTCCCGGTCCTATTGTTTCTAGTAGCCGAGATGGGGCTACATCAATCTCAAATGTGATAATGTCCTAGATTTTCTCAATAGTGCATGATGACGTTCATCTCCTTTTGTTCCTTTCCCACTAGGTGTGAGAATCATGGTAGTGAAAGCCAATTTACCTAGCATATGACAGGAGGATTTACCGTTGAAGATTTTGTGAATTTATCTCCATTCTCTGCCAGAAGGTAGGATAACTCTAGGATTTGACTAACATTTCCTAAGGATACCTTTTCAAACCTCATTAGAAAAAGGACACGAAAAGAACAAATGATCTACACTTTCAGTGGAATTCCAATAGAGACAACAACTTGAGATTGAGAGATTTCTTTGGGAAAGAAACTCCTAGGTATGAAGAGAGTTTGATAAAGCTCTCCATACAGAAAAGCAATGATAAGGAATAAAAGAGTTGAACCAAACTAACCTAAACTAGGGAATAGACAGACCTCTCGATCTCACCAAATCCCAAGCTAAAGAAGAGGAGAACTTTTTGGAAGAATTAGCAGCCCATTGGACAATATACCTACTCCCTCTAGGCCTCAAACTCACCCATTTGTAGCTTCCCCCAAACTTCTATGAGAGAAGTAGAATTACCAGGGCCAGGATTCCGAAGACCATCTCTCAGGATGGAAGAAACATTAGCCATCCTATTAGATCCTGCATAATATCTGATTCTATCACAATATTTTATGTTAGCATACCATCAGGGTACCGATTATCTAGCCAAAGTAAGGTGCTAGAACCATCCCTAATAGAGGATTGAATAGAGTTAGAAATGAGGTGTCTGTATTTAAGAATATTCTTCCAAGCCCAAAATGCATCTATAGAGATGGAAGGCAGTCCATATAGAATCAGATTAAAGGTCTCTGAAATAAGTACAATCAATCCAACTGCTCTTTTTTCTTGAAGAAATCTTCCGAATAAATTTAACAATCCTAGCAATGTTACTTCTTGATCCTACGAAGACCTAAGCTCCCCTCTTTTTATGGAAGACAAATCTTCATCTAGCTCATCGGGTGTAAGAAATTGGATTTTTCACTACCCTTCCAATGAAAAGAGAACATAAGAAATTCAATCTTAGAGATAATCGAGGTAGACAGATAAAAAACTCCTGACCAATAGATATAGGAGTTTTACATAACTGATCTAATAAGTTCGAGGTGACCCACAAAGGAGAGTAGCTTACACTTCCATAAATGAAGTCTCTTACAAAGCCTATCAAGAATAGGAGAGTAATGATGGGCAGTGAGCTTTGAAGACATCAACGGTGGGCCATAGTAAGTCACAGGAAGGTGACCCCCAGGGATACCCAAGAACTGAATTAAATGACCCTTGAGATCTTTAGATTCCCCCCACCAACCCCTCCAAAAAAAAAAAAAAAAAAAAAAAAAAAGAAAAGGAGAGAAATTATTGGATTTATGGAGAGACCCAACATTGCAGAGAAACAACTTAGGACATCTGAGATTGTAGACATTGATTGCAAGTTGTCTTAAGCAAAGGTCATGAGGGCCTTACACTTGGGGATTGGATGGATGGAGTTCTCTTCAGTCATGCTCGACAGGATCTTTAAGAGACCCTCCATGGAGATAGAGAAAAGGAGAGGGGAGATAGGACAACCCTAACAAATCTCTAAGTTCGAGGCAAATAAACCCCGTGGAGCACCATAACAAGCATATAAATGAGAAGAAGAGATGCACCAATGAATCCAATTGATAAAATTTGGAGGGAAAACCATCATAGATAGAATCTGAACAATATATTCCCATCTAATAAAAAAAACCTTATGAATGTCAAGATGAAGAAGGATGGAAGGAGGGTAGTTTTTCCTATTATACCTCCTAACAATCTTATGACATAAACTTTATTTTAGAAATGGAGGTTAAGTAAACTGGTGGGATTTGAAGTAAGGACATCTCAATTGGAAACAACCGAGCTAACCATCACAACAAAGAATTGCATGCAAGGGTTTTTTTTTTTTTTTGGTAAATTAAAACATCCATTACGAAGTATAAACCAGAGGTCAATAGAAGAGGAAATTCGTCTACGGACTACAAACAATGCATGGACCTCAAAATTGCACATCTAAAACATGATAGTATGACCGTTGAGGAATATATGGTTAAATTATATTACTTTTGTTGTATATTAGTTGTCCTTATTGGCAACCTTGTCATTTGTCAATATTAAGGTGGCCAAAAATGATGATGTGACAATGTACGGTTACTTTGATGATATGGCAGTGATGAGTACTGCATCAGAGGTTGGTTGAGTGTTGTGGTTGTAATAGTGGTGTCTGCTTCAAATGTCCAAGTTCGGTTTTGGCAATTTTGACCTATTTACGATTGGAGGTATTTTTGCCATTGAAGGTGATTTTTTTTGCAGTTGGTTCATTTTTAAAGGGTTATAGTATATTCTAATCTTTCCAACACATTTAGATCTATCTCGATCCAATATTGGATGAAGAAGATATGATGAGTGCAATGTTTAGGGGTAATTTGGTCATTTTTCATGGCTGAGTATGAATTCATATTTTTCTGTAATATTGTAGTGCTTTGAGTCGTGAACTCAACACATTTGGTTTTGGTACAATCCGATTTCATATGAGGGAGATATGGAGATTTCAGTCCGACCGGTTGGAAAAATCACAAATATCCTTTTTTTTTTTTTTTTTAATGTACTGTAAAATGATAAAAGAGATTATATAGGAAAAGCAACACCTAGGAACCCCCTCCTTCAATTCCAAGAGAAGGGAAGGGGTACCTAAAATAGCAGGACTTATCCCACCAAACAAGAATGAGAAAACCCGAGTACAAATGTGAAGAGAAGGAGTAATACATTCTATAATAAATTATCAGATCATAATCTCCTTCAATCACTAATTGGAGATCTTTTGGAAAATCCAAAGGAAGCCAGAAGAACTCACCATTAGCATGGGAGAGAGGCTAACAAATCAGTTGGTCTGTTTTGCTCTCGCAAGACATGAATAAACTCTTTGCACCTAAGTAAGGAGGACAAATGTAGAATCTAACTCTTTACAATCTAAACATTCCAAGGCCTACCAATCTTACCATTTATAATGTCAACTGCCAGCTTGGAGTTAGATCGAATGGAAACCTCAAAAACCTTTATCAATAAATAAGGATAGACCCCTATATATAGTATTCAACTCCATATCCAAAACTGAAAGGTCTTCCCCCACACCACCATAAGAAAATATAGGAGAGCCTTTATCCTCATGAAGAAAAGCCCCATAAGAAGCTGTGTCATTGGATAGGGCACCATCGCAATGAAGATCCATCATACCTGTAAAGGGGTTAAACCACGAACAAGCCTTCGGAGTTCTAACAGTCCATGTAACAATTAGACTCTAACTATCCATAATATGCAGATTGTGCATACTTTGACTTCCTATAAGGTGGATCATATCACATTTAGAAAGAACATCAGCTTTAATAGCTGTTATTATCTGTGGCCTAGTTCTTATCTTGTTTCTTAATATTCGATAGTTCCTCTCATATCACAAATGATACAAGTTGAGAAGCTCTCAATGAATGTTTTGTGATGGACCCTTATATTGAAAGTTCCAGCGAGCTTTGTCCAATTATCCAAAGTTAAATCTAATCCTCATTGGTTGGTTCAAATTAGATCCAAGTGGATTGGGGATTTTTTGAAAGGAATTTACAAAACAGAGGGGGCTATATGGTATTCATTCAAGTTACTCTATTGCATATCATGACTTAAGATTGTCTGGTGGATTGATTTTGTGCTTACACATAATACGACAGATGCTTGTGCCTGCCTTGAAAGTGGTAATTTGGTGCTCCACATTTCATCAACATTGATCGGTTCTCGTGGATAGCACGTGCACAATCTACACAATCGAGATTCTACTTCGTGCAATAGTAGCAGATCTGGCACTCCATGTTTCTTCCCGTCTTTTCTCCATGACCCGATGGCCATTCGATAGACCACACAGTCCAGCCAATAAGATCTCGATATGTCACGTAATAGATTTGAAACCGTTATATCGATGTGTCGCCTTTAACCTGATCGAGCGGCCCATGCGTCTCTAACGCTGACGCAATCTGACAGACGTTAATACCCCCGCAGTTTTGAGATTTTGATCACACAACTCGGATGTGTGCTATGATTCATACATCACAGGTGTATGGTAAGACCCCAGAAGATTCCATTTTGAGTTGCCTTATAGGCCTAATTTCAAATGGTAATATCTCCTTAACCACAAGGTCGTTTTAGGTCATTTAAGTTGCGGTGTGTTCGTCTCTTCGAGCTCTATCTGCCTAAAAAAAAAAAAAAAGAGAGTTGAGTGAGGAAAAGAAGCACAAATAAATCAAATTATATTAGGTCATTTAAGTTACGGGTCAGACTAACCTTAATTGACCCTGCTCATTGATAATCACATTCATTGATGCTTATTTGCGATACGATTATGTGTATTTGATTGCTCACTGCTACATGGCATTAGATTGCTTCAAAAGTTTCATGATAGAGATTGAGAATCAGTTAAGTAAGAGCTTAAAAACTCTGCACACTGATGGAGAACACTTGTGTTTTGATCCTGTGGCTAGACTACATGTCTAGAGATGTTTGTTTCTTGGCGCCAAAGGTACCTTTAATTCCAGGACATCTTCGAGACCTCGGCAACTATTTCCACCGTGGTTGTTGTGCTCCTCAGGTTGAAGATACTTCAATTACGACAGCTGTGCCTCAGTCACGTCTTCAGAGTTGCCCCCATCCTCTTCACCAGAGTCATCAGAGCCTGTTACAGATCCTTCTACAGTATGCCGTTCAACTCGCATAAGGGCATTTAGGCAGGTATCCCATTAAGAAGTTTGTTTCATACCAATCTCGTATTTCTCGGACTATTTATTTGACCAGTTTAAAGAACTGTGTGAGAAAAAGGGGATTTGTAGGCAATTGATCATTTCTTATACTTTGCAGAAAAATGGCGTAGCAGAGAGGAGGAATAGAACACTCTTAGATATGGTTAGGTCAATGACGGCACAAGCCAACCTCCCAATATCTTTTTGGAGAGATGCTCTTTTGACTTTAGCCTATATCCTTAGTCGGGTGCCTTCACACTCAGTTCCTGCGACTCCATATGAGTTATAGAAGGGCACAAAGCCTAACTTGGGGCATATGCGACTATGGGGATTAATAGTTTACATTAACAGTACCTCCCACAAGTTTAGAAAGCTTGGCCCTAGAGCTAGGAAACACATCTTTATATGATATTCCGACAACTTGAAGGGTTACATTATGTAAGGTGAAGACCTTGATGGAGGAATGACTGATATAAAGTCACGAGATGTTAAATTTATTTAGACAGATTTTCTAGTATTTACATAAGCAGGGATCTCGACCTCTTTGAGATAGAGGACGAGGAAAGTGTCTCACCTACTCTTGGCAATAGTAGGGAATTATCTCATCCTGTAATCGCTACAGTAAGTGAGATTGATCATTAGCCTAGTAGGAGTGTATCAACCAGTGAGAATGTACCACTAGACGATAATCAGGATTCCCTTATGCGTAGAAGCACTCATGGACATATTCTCTGTCGTCGTTTTGAGATTGAAGGGGAAGCTCTCATTTGTGTTCCAAGGATGAGGATGAGCCCACTTCTTTGTAGGAGACACTCTCCTCACCTGCTAAGGATAAGCGACAAGCTGCTATGGAGGATGAACTGAGTTCTATGAGTAAGAACCAGGTATGGGAGTTAGTTGACCTACCTCCTGGGCGTAAGACCATTGGAAACAAGTAGGTTTTAGAGGTCAAAAGTAAAGTAAACAGTTCAATTGATAAGTATAAGCACGCCTTGTGGCAAAGGGCTATATCCAAGGGGAGGGTGTAGACTATAATAAGACTTTCTTCCCTGTGATGAGAATTACCTCAATTCATCTCATTCTAGCAATTATCGTAAAACTGAATTTGAACTCTTTTATATGGATGTTAAAACTGCATTTCTCAATGGAAAACTATATGAGGAGAGCTTTACGGATCAACCAATGGATTTTGAGGTTAAAGGACAACAACGCAAAGTCTATCATTTCAAATGTTTTATATATGGCCTTAAGCAATCGTCTAGGTAGTGCTACTTTAGATTTTAGCATGTCAATACCTCCATTGGTTTTGAAATGATTGAAGAGGACCATTGTGTATATGTGAAAGGGTCCAACGGAAGTTTTCTTATTCAATCCTTGTATATTGATGATATTCTGTTGGTTGGGAATGACATGGAGATGATTGTCGCAACTAAAGAGTGGTTTTCCTCTACTTTTGAAATGAAGGACATAGGTGAAACCAAATTTGTGTTAGGAATTAAGATCGTGAGGAATCGCTCTAAAAATTTTCTTAGTTTGTCTCAAGAGACTTACATAAAGAAGATCCTTGAACGGTTCCACATTGGCAAATCTAAACCTATTGACACACTCTTATAGACAAGGCATATGTTTTGAGGCTTGACCAATGTCCTAAGACTGAGGAGGAAAAAAATCAAATGTTCAAAGTACCCTATGCAGTAGCGATAAGCAGTCTAATTTACGCGATGATGTGCTCGCATCCTGATATATGCTTCACAGTTAGTATGCTTAGTCATTACCAGAGTAACCCAGGACCAGGTCATTGGAAGGTAGTGAAAGAATCTTTCGATACCATTATGGGACCACTGTCTCATCCTCACTATAGTGGTTCAAATTTGAGTATGAAAAGATATCGTGATATTGATTGGGCTAGTGACAGAGACAAGTGCATAACTACTTTGGGATATGTATTTGTCTTAGCAGGTGGGGCTGTATCTTAGAGCAGCAAGAAGTTGACCTGCATCGCCATATCCACGATGGAGTCTGAGTACATTGAATACTTGACAACCGTTCAAGAGGCCATTTGGCTAAGGAGATTCCTATAGTGCCTTAGCGTTACTGCTCATTCAGAAGATGCAGTGCTAGTACACTGTGACAGTACGGCAACCGTGGCATTCACTAAGGGCCTCAAGTTCCATGGAAAAGCAAAGCACATAGACATCAGCTATCATTACATTCAAGACATGGTTGGGGAAAAGGAAGTTATCTTGAAGCATATCTCTATGAGTAGTATGGTGGCTTATCCATTTGACTAAGCCTATTGATCGGGACATTTTTCTTACTCATTAAGGAATCTGGGACTTTGATGTGGATGATTTGTATTTTGAATTTTAAGATTTCTTTAGGCATTATTGTTATAACTCCTTTATTTATATATAAGACATATACATCTTTTGGATGATTTACTTGTGTACACATTTTATTTTATACTTATTTTGGATGATTTACGTGTGTACACATTTTATTTTGTAAATATGTCACTAGGCTTGAATCGATCTAATCACACAAGTGATTCACCTTGACCCTTGGAAACAATGATCAAGATGAGCCAAATTCACCTTGGCGCTTAGAGATAGTGAGCAAGATGAACATATGGCTTTTAAGTTGAGTGTGCTTTAGTTAGAGCTAAGATGAGACTAACTTATAGTCGAACATAGAGATCTCATATCTCAATGTAGCCGACTTATAGCCAAGTGTTAGACTTCAGGTGGATGCCATGGTGGCAATCGGGCTAAATAACTTAGGTTAGGCGCTTGAAAGTGTGACTGAACCCAGACTCGTATGGTGTTCTCTTTATCTTATAAGTGACATGTCCACCTTGAGTGGGAGAAGCACCATAGCATATATTTCATATTGTATTTGCTTTGATATGATTGTTTGTGAGAGTGACTGAATGGATCCCTTCTTCGTCACTGTGAGCCACTTGGATCAAACTAAGTTGATCCTATGGATACCCTCTACCTGAGACCATGTCATGAAAAAGATGCCCAATAACGCTACTTTGGCACGCACCTTAGGATCATGGATGATGCGATCAGTTGGACACGATTGGGAAAGTAGTTGGGAATAGTTGAATTGACATGTGGGCCTAGGGAAAACTATTTAAAATTACACCATTATTATGTGGTTCATTACCCGGGACACTTGTCGTATTTGTGTTTAGATGTAGTCATGAGCACATTGCATGTTTAAGAGCCAGCATTGCTCATTGTGAGAGATCGAGAATGCTGAATCATGTGTAGTTTGATTGTTTAGGATAACCCAGATTATTTGTGAGTGATGTGTTATTTTGGTTAGATGGAAGCTTGATATAGCACTCCTACCTTCGTTCTATCTCTTAGGTCGCACACTCCATTTCCTGTATGATGAGATGCCTATGATAGAGAGACTTCTAGAATGGAAATTGAGTATGTCCGCCCTGCATGGGCGAGTGGGAAATATTAATCAAACTGTGTTGGACTGGGCCTGTTCGTTCATGGGCTGCCCACTTGGGGTAATCATAGACCCACTAAGATTAGGAATCCTAGCTGGCCAAATCTCTATAAATAAGAGGTTTGGCCACAACAAAGCAAAGTTTTGGACCTAATTACAAGAGCTCTCTCTTTCTCCCCTATTCTCTTCTGTCTCTTCCAATTGAAAGTGTGTCACGCCCTGCTCCCGCTACTAGGATACAAGCGGTGTCAGTAAGACGCTTACCTGTCTTATGCCTCTACCAGGATCTCTAATAGCAGTACCTTAACTGTCACAATCACACAATATCGAACTAACTAAACAATCGTAGCCAAATCAGAGTATAATATAACGGAATCATGTAATCAAGTTGGGAAAAATAACTAATGTTAATTTATTACATAACAAAAGTTTATCCGGGTCACATCTATTAAAACATACATATAATAACTTAAAAAGGATACCATCCAAAAATATGATATCAAGATGATAACAAAACACCACCCGCTCATGGTGCTGCATATGCACAGGTATCACAAGCATAGTCGAGATCATGCTCCTCAGCTTCTGGTGTCCACCAGTCACCAGCTTCATACTTGAGCATAGAGGAAGAAGTGTCACTGCCCAATGGCACTACAACACTTGCATCATCATCTAAAAACCAACACGCACGTTGGGTGAGCTTTAACTAGCTTAGTGAGTGATAGGGTTCATATAAGCATATACACATAGTCCATGATGCGAGAATGATGATATTTATTTTATATTAAATCACCTAACGTACAACTAAATCAGGTACATGCTACTACGACCCATTAGGTTGTATCCCTGGTCTCGAAACTCACACATCGATCACCCAGAGATACAAACCCTAGTTGTAATTAGGATGCTACCGGTTCTGAAATGCAACAAATCCCTGATAACGCTCTTTTGACAGTCGCAACACCAAAATTATTGTTAGCCACATCGGACTAGTTCCCACCTCTGACAACAATCATATTATACTGCAAAAGTGACATTTCAGAAGGGTTCATCGAACATACCATGGTTGGGTTATCCAACCCCTTACCTCTATTGGCAAGGGATCGTAGCATAGAGAATGTGACTTAACCACAATAAAGTACATGCCTTGCATAAAGATACAGGTAGTATTGAATACAATACCGGAATCATCCATCGCCCACATCGCATCCATGCCTAAGCCTCTCTAGCATGCAAGCAGTTAAGTATGGGATACACAATACTAAAATTACCATCGACCACAAAATGCACCCATATTTAAGTACAACCATGGAGTACATGATACCAGAATTACCATCGGCCACAAAGTGCATCCACAACTATAGCTAACTCTAATATGCACCCAATGCATGATGCAATCATCCACACAGCGATCATGGTACCAGAACCACCTCGGCCACATCAGATCCCCCTCACATAGTTCACAACATATGTACAGTTCAAATAAATCACATATGTTATAGAATTCATAAATAATTCAACATGTTATACAATTCATAAAATCATATGAGCAATTGAAATTATCTACATATGATTGCTATGGCATGCACACAGTTCTATAATGTTAAAACACTTAAAAATAAAGTTAAACCACCACTCACCTTGTCTGTAGACCGGATGTGTGCAATTCTCAAGTTGTAAACCCGATGTTAGACCCTGCTAGGTCTTACTGTTCTATGTTGTATTTGTCCCAGGTACAAGGGTAGACATGTGTCAACGAGTGTCGAAAACATCTAAGGGGAACCCACAAGGTTTCCCCCAAAAGGTACAAGAACAGTCAATTTTGACAGTTCAAAACAAGTCACTGGATCCAAGGTCAAGCCACCAGATCCAGCTTTATTATTTTTGGTGGCATAGACAGTGGCTTCTTAAGAGGTTTGGGTTCGCTGAAAACAAGTCACTGAATCCAAGGTTAAGTCACCGGATCTAACACTATTGTTTCTAGTCTTGTAGACAGTGGCTTCCCAAGGGCTCAAGGTTCATTGGAAACAAGTCACATGATTCACCCTTGTTTTTTTGATGATCAATTTCTGGTGGTAAACCTAGAAATTCAACCACCTTTTGAGGTTGTGCTGGCTTGGACCGGATCACCAGGATTTGTCCCGTAGAGATTGTATAGGTCTTCCCACCTCTCATTCAAGATAAATTAATCACATTTCCATCGAGCCGTTTGGGAGATACGACGAATGAATGATAGAGACCCTAGCTCCTTATTTGGCCAAAATGTTGCTAGAGATCGATTGGCTTGGTTTGAGCTCTAGAAACACACGTGGGAGTGCAATGCACACCAACCCGACAACTGAAAAGCACTGGGGCCAAGGCTCACTCCTCTAACCCGACGATTCTGTAGTAAAAAATGAAGAGAAAGAGGGTTAGGGGAAGGTAGCACCTACCTTCGGTGGCAACCGAGAAGAAAATGCATAGCTGGGAGCTCCCTACCTTCTCCCTTTTCCTCACTTCTCTCCCTCTTCCATGTTTTGTAAGAATGAGCCTATATATAGAAGGTAAGGACCTTAGAGTCTATTTGATTGGATACCGATCTAGACCAATTCAAGTTAAGTTGTCGGTCGAGACATATGGACCCACCACATTAGACTCATACAATATGCAAATCATGGGGAAGGATGCAAAGCAGTGTGGGAGGTTAGTCAAATCTGGCCACGATGCGAGTAGCAAGACTCATGGGCATCGAAGCTATTTTAGCACAGTAAGTGCCACCGAATTCAGGGTTTGTTTCCAGTGGCTATTTTTAGTGGCCTTTCCAGTGTTGTATTTTGACAGCTTTCCTTCCACCTTTGGCCATGCACTAGGCGGTTGCTCTAGGATGTGTACAAGGTCTTCCCAGCAATTTTCAATATGTGCAGTGACTTGAGTGGGGAGGTACTAGGTCACTTACCGCTTAGGGTCGGAAGGTTTGAATCCCATCCAGTGTGATAGGAAAGAAATGCATGGGCACGTGGAGTCATCCCTTCCCTTACAATAATAGACTTCCGCAATCTAGAAGGCATTGCTGCTGATGACATCCGGCCTAAGACCTATCACAAAATTTCAAATTTTATCAAATTAGGGCACATGTGTAACAAAGTGTTTGTCTCCAAGGATCTCCATTGAGGTAATCCTCGATCCTCTATTTTCTTTCTGATTTAACAACATCAATAAATATAAATGAACCATTCCACATTATAATAAATCTCCCACTACCCTTATCGCATCAATAGAGAAAACACCAATCATCTTCAATCATTTAATAAGTACTTGGGCATGAACTTGGACACTTCCTATTTGCCAATAGAAATGTTGGCCTTGGAGAGATGCACCAAAAATCAAATTGTCAAAGGACTACCCAACCCTTGACAATCCCAACTAATTAGTTTCATTGCTCCCCATTGAGCTGATCCTCTCCAATCTCAATGGGAGTCAACCCAAAGGCAATGGTCATCTTATTGTGAAGATGAAGCAATAAATTCCATAGGTATGGAAGAATTCTGAACTCTCTTGCTCATAGGCTTAGCTTAAGTTGAGTCTCTTGAGATCCTTTGTTGATTGGTTTTCCCACAGGTTCGAGCTAGCAATTGTAAAGGACTGCTCAAATGGTTAGTCGGCTGAGTGAAGATGGAAGGTGTGGCGTTTGGGTGATTTATGGAGGTATGTACTTGGACAACAATGGAGGCGAGTGGTGGTGTTTCTGTGTTGGTCATCAAAGGGTGGCAGGTGCTAGTTAAGGGTTGAGAGGTTCAAATGGGTTGGTGTTACATGCCATGGCAGCATGGGAGGTTATGCAGGAGTTATGGGTTACGTCTCTTGCACGTAGGTAGGAAGTTGTCATTTTATGTGAGTTGTGGTGGTTGTTATTTTATGTGAGTGGTTGTTATTTTATGTAGTAAACCAGATCATGATTATGGATCATGAGAGGTTATTTGTAATGGGTTGGAAGGACTATAGTAGGAGATGTTGTAGGGAGAGGTAGTGGGGTGTAACCGTGTGCTTTCTTTTGCTGTTAAAAACCTGAATAGAAGATAAAGAACGTAGCTTGGAAAATTAATTCAATTCTACTCGCAAGAGTAGGGAGGTATTGGCTTCCTCAATAGAGCCAACTGTCTATTTCTTTTTCTCATGCAACATTGTCTAGATCATTTCTTCCTACACTCTGATCCTAACAACATAGGGAAGAAGGGGTCTTCCACTTATATACCAGTCTGTTATCAGAGCACAAGAATGAAGTCGTGCGAAGTGAGTTCACTCAATGAAGGTTAACAACATATTCTAAAAAAATTAGATGGGCATCAAGAAGTACTTAACAAGATCAGCAAGTGGTCTGAATGAATGAGTTCTTCCCAACCAAACAGAGTTGAAGGAGAGATTGGGGAAAACTCGAGGGCGGCCACACATACCCCTGGGGATCATAGATCACAGAAGCATACTCCTGTAACTCACTCACACCATACACAGTAGTCCTACCTGCCCAAGCTGGTCAAATTAGATTTTCCCCAATACACTGTAGACGAGGACACTACCAATTGGACTTGTCGAGTACAACAATGTTTCGCATTCCATCAGTCTCCCAAGGAAGAAAGTGTTGCATTAGCCTCTTGGGAAGAACGTGTTGTATTAGCCTCATTCCACCTTGAAGGGGAATCTTATATGGCACCAATTGTACAAGTAAGGTGATGGTGAAGCCTCATGGGCAACCTTCTGTGAAGGACATACACGATTTGATCCAACCCCTTTCCAGGATTTCTTTGGTGAATTGGCTAAACTCCAACAGACGGCGACAGTAGGTGATTATCAAGCCAAATTCGAGAAAATCCTATTTAAGGTGGATCAGCTTTCCCCTAAGCGACAAGTAAGCTGTTTTGTGAGTGGGCTTCAGGATAACATCAAAGCAAACATATTGGTAGCACAACCTACTACACTTTCAAGTGCAATAGGCTTAGCTCATCTATATGAAGCTTGAAACATCTCACAGTGGCATGAGGTCCCTTAAATTGAACCATACAAAGTTAACACCATAAGCAGGGAGACCATAGGAGGAGGCAACACCTTACCTGTCAAATGTCTAATGGCATATGAAATGCAGAAAAGACAGTCTAAGGGGCTCTATTACAATTGTAACGAGCGTTTTGTGCCTGGACACAAATGCAAAAAGCTTTTCTTAATTGAAGGCTATGATGTGGACGAGTCCGATGAACCAGATCCAAAACCAGGAGAAGATGTGGGAGGCATCCCTGAAATATCCTCGCACGCTATATGTGGAGTAAGGATCCCAGAGACAATGCACATAGCTTGATAATTAGGACATGTGGCAGTAACAATTTTGGTCGACTCAGGAAGTACTCACAACTTCTTGAGTTTAAAGCTCACTGTGAGGGTAGTGCCCGGAGATGGATCCTCGTCCTCTCTTCTCTCTCCCTTCACCTTCGTGGCAAGGGGGAAGGTGGTTCAATTCGTGTGTGCTTTGCTTGCAGGACCCACACCACCTTATCGTCTCTCAGAGATACGTGGAGGCCTATTTCGTAAGAGTGTGAAATTTATCATTTGAGACGGGGGTTTTGATGATGGTCTAATTCAGGGATTGGGATCATGCAAATGGGGTTTGGAGTCACCACCTAGGGTTATGGGCCTAGGACTGGGAGGTGGGCCCGATTCCTAAGAAAAGGGCCCAAAATTTAGTCTGGTCCAGAGAATTAGGGGAAATGTCAGGTTACAGAGTTGGGAAGGTGTTAAGCACCCAATCTGCCCAGTTCAACCGGTCTTCTTGCTAGATGCTCGAGAACGAATATTTCCATAATTATTACTATTCCACATGTATGGCTAAGTTATCACACATATATACATTAATTGAATTCAAACAATTATATACACTAAAACAAGGCTTATTAGATGTCTACATTATGCTTGAATGAGGAGAGAGATTATACTTGAATTTGACTCCTGTTTCGGGTCAAGAGGGGTGGGCCCCTGATTGGTACCAGTTGGGACTATTTTTTGGATTCTCCTAGCTCAAGGGAAGATGGTCTTGACCTCCAACTTCCTTTCTTGAGAGATGCTGATTGTGATGGTATCTGAAAAGAGTTTCGGCTAGGAACGATCGCTTTCAGATTTGGATTCGGACAGAGCTTTGGCTAGGCAAGGCTATTTTTGGGCTTGGGATGAGGTGGCACTCTAGTAGAGCTTCCGCTGGGGATAGGCTAAGGGGGGGCTAGGCTGAGGTGGCACTTTGGCAGAGCTTCTGCTGGGAATGGCGATTTCTGAAAAGATTCTAGGGACACTCGAATAGAGGTTCAGCTAGGAAAGGCTATTTCTGGGCTTGGGATGAGGTGGCACTCTGACAGAACTTCGCTAGGAATGGCTATTTCTAGGCTTAGGATGAGGTGGCACTCTGGTAGAGCTTTTGCTAGTGACAAGCTAAGGGAGGGCTAGGCTGAGATGGCACTTCGACAGAGCTTCTGCTGGGAATGGCTATTCCTGGAAAGATTTAGGGACTCTCGGACAGAGGTTCGGCTAGGAAAGGCTATTTTTGAAAAATAAATGGGCTGACCTAAAAATGGATTGAAGAACTCCAAAGTCCCAGAGAACACTTTGAAGATCCGAACAGAGTTTCAGATCTTAACAAAGATCTCTTCGTAGACCCGAAGAACCTAAAAAAGGGGGGGTTTCTATCTCAAGAACGCTTAAGAACGCTCAAGAACACTCAAGGGAGGTGGCTCAAGAACATACTATTTTTGGTTAAAAAACTGGATCTAACTAAGAATTTGGATTGAAGATCTTCAAGATCCCGAAGAACACTTCGAAGATCCGAATGAGTTTTTGGATCTTGACAAATATCGCTCCGAAGATCAGAAGAAAATCAAGAGGGGGGAGGGGAGGAAAATTTCACTCTAAAATGGGATTCAGGTGTTTGTTGATGTCTTTTTTCTAAAGGAGAAGGGGGGGTATTTATATTTTTTCAACCAAGTAGGAAAGGGGGAATCCCTTTATCCAGTGGACAAAAGGGGGGTTCTTGCCTAAAGTGAAGAGATGGGATTTTTGTCCAATGGGTAAAAGGGGGTTGAAGGAAAAAAATGGGTGGGGAGGGCTTTTGTCCAGTGGTTAAAGGGGGTTTTCAGAAAAAATGGGAGGAGAGAGAAATTTTGGATTAGAAAAATGTGATTTTTGAAAAAGCAGGAGAGAGTTTAGAAAATGTAGTTTTTAGAAAAGCGGGAGGAGAGAGAAAGTTTTGCTAGAAAAGGTATTTTTGGAAAAGCAGGACGAGAGAAAAAGTTTTGCCAGAAAAGGTAATTTTCAAAAAAGAGAGAGGAAAGAGAAGGTTTTACCAGAAAATGTAGTTTTTGAAAAAGCGGGAGGAGAGAGGAGAGAGGAGAGAGAAGGTTTTGTCGAAAAAGGTAGTTTTCAAAAAAACGGGAGGAGAGAGAAAGTTTTGCCAGAATATGTAATTTTCAAAAAAGTGGGAGGAGAGAGAAGGTTTTACCAGAAAAGGTAGTTTTCGAAAAAGCAGAAGGAGAGAGAAGGTTTTGTCTGGGGTGCGAGTGATTTCACGAGTGCGCAAATACATGGGTGTGTGGGCCATGTGCACTGTGTGCGGGCCATGTGTGCATGGTGTGTGGGCACAGTGTGCATGGTGTGTGGCGGGGGCTTGCACACTATGAGGTAGGGCCGCTCATAGTATGTGGTGGGGCCACGCACAGTGTGCGGTGAGGATGTGCACATCGTGCGACGGACATGTGCACAATGTGCAGTAGGCCGGCGCACAATGTGCGGCAGGCCTGTGCACAACATGAAGCAGACCTACGCATAGCGTGCAATAGACCCGTGCACAACGTATGGTAGGGCCGCGCACAGTGTACGGCCAGGTTGGGCTGGTTGGCTTGGCTGGCTGGATTAGCTGGGTTGGTGTGCTCGACATGTGCGCGAAAAAACACGATTTTCTGAGAATGATTGCCAGAGATCCATTGGTCTGATTTTGGCATACCATATATCGTCAGAATCGTATTTTCGAGCACTATCCATCTATACAGTCATCTTGACCAGATTCCTTCATATATGAAAAGCCAAAATTGGACCCCTTCACTCCCGAGTGGGGATTTTCAGGGTTTTGGGTAGGGGAATGTTTCCATTAGCATCTCTGTCAGTCGAAAGTCGGAAGTCACGTCCAAGTTCCATATTTCATCATAGCCAGAGGAGGGCAACAAAATTGGGATTCTACACAATGCCCCTCTTTGGCTGAGGCCTGTGCCAACGGCCGAAGGGCAAAGAAAAGAAAGACCATATTTTGTCACCCGGAGCATGTACTGCCGTCATCTTGCTCAGTTATGACGGAGTTGAAAAATGCAATAGATAATATCTCCTACCTACTTTGAAGTTGAGGACTTACTTGGGGCTGCCAATTGTCGAAAGGAATTGGCTGTTGTTCTAATCCTGCAAAAAATGGTTAGTACTTCGATCCTGATTCTTCCTTAGCTGGGCTTCGCATGTGCCAGTTCAGGGAAATATGGTCTCCAAGCTGGGTCTTTCGAGCCAATCTGGACTATCTGGGACTGATGGTTACAAGAGAGAAATTCTCTGTTCTTCCAATCTTGCAATAAATAAAAAAAATTTTGATTTTTTTTTTTATTTTCCTTAGTTGGGCTTCATATGTGCCAGGTCAGGGAATTTGGTCTTCCAGGCAGTTTCTTTCGAACCGGGCTAGGCTATCTGGTCTTCCAGGTGGGTTCTTTCAAATCGGGCTGGGCTATTAGGTCTTCCAAGTGGGTTCTTTCGAATCTTGCTGGGCTATCTAGTCTTCCAAGTGGATTCTTTCAAACCAGGCTGGGCTATCTGGTCTTCTAGGTGGGTTCTTTCGAACAGGGCTGGGCTATCTAGGCTTTCAGGCAAGTTCTTTCAAACCGGGTTGGGTTATCTGGGACCGAGTCAATGCAATTGGGCCGCCTAGGGTCAGGTCAATCATATCTTTTCTTGATTTTTCCTTGATTCTTGATTTTTGGTTCAGAATTTGATTTTTGTTTTTTATTCTTGATGTTGATTTGGAATCTTTTGATTCTTGATGCTTGATCTGGAATCTTGAATTTTATTTTTTTTTTGGATTTTGGGTTTTGATTTTGAACTTTGAAGTTTGATTTTGGATTTTGATTTTGAACTTTGAAGTTTGATTTTGGATTTTGATTTTTGCATCTTGATTTGAATTTTGGATTTTGATTCTTGATTAAAAAAAATTTCTTTTGATTTTTTATTTTTTTGAATTTTGATTTGATTTTATTTTATTTTATAATGAGGGTGGGGATTTTCACAAATTTTTTTTTCTTTGATTTCCTTTTATTATTACTCATTGCTTTGACCATCTTTTGTGCCTCCTAGGATGTCTAGGTTGCTTCTCCGAGGGAACAAAATGCTGACCAAGCCACCCAGATTGAGGACCTCACAGCACAGTTGGCGAGTTCGTGGTCAGCACATGTTACTGTTACGTCTAGTAACTTGATGACTTCCGTAAGTGGGTCCGAATATGGGACAGATGAGGATGGTGATCCCCAGAGATCTGTTCCTATTGTTCCTGCAAAACACAAACACATGGATATTTTCTTTCTTTTTTCTTTTTCCCTCCCCTTGCTTGTTCATTATTTTATTTCAGCATCTCTATGAAAACTTACTTTTGGCACAAAAGAAAATCTTTCTTCCTCTTTTTTTTTTTTTTTGTTTTTTTTTTTTTTTGCTTACAATGTGTAGGCACAATCAATTCCATAACTCAAGTCATAATTAGAATAATCGGGGTAACATGAAAATCCAAATACTTCCTCATTCCCTTACCAAGTGAATTACATGAAAAGGGGGACCACTTTCCTACCACAAACAGGAAAAGTGAATAATAAGGTGGGGAGATAATTCTTGAGGTGGGTGAAAGTTCACTAACTATTTTGGGTCTGTCTCCTCGAGCCTATATTGTGGACTGATGTGCATGGGCAAATAAAAGGACGTGTGTGTCAATCCCATCAGTCTGACATAGTTGTGGCCAGGGGTCTTCATCAGAAAATCTTCTTGTGGCCTCCTTAGGCACCTCCATGCAATATCTTGAACAGTCCTTTCCTACAAGTACTTCTTCCAATAGGTGATAAGGTCGAATTCCAGAACTTCTCTCTTATTTCGGTAACAAAAAACTCCAAGTGGGCTTCCCCTTAATGGCATGGTGAGCTTCAGTTTCTCGAGGAGTCAAATCTGAAAAATAGCAGGACTCCCTTGATAATGGTCTGGTCCGAATCTATGGCCATAGCTCATGTCATCAAATCCCTTGAACATTTCTACAAGAACCGTAGGGATGATGTCACCTCCCTTCTTCAACTGTTTTACTACCTCAATCAAAACAGATGGTGCACCATGCCCGAGAGTGTGGAGAAGTTACGAGCTATTATGCAAAGTAAATAAGCATCCAGGGATCATTGCTAATGGATTCCTCCCATTAGCAGATATTAGATGAAGATCTGAGCCACCTTCAAAATGTCGATCTTCCCATACCTAACAAACTGCTTTACTTGTTCCTCTTTCCGTCTGAAGAAATCTTGAACTTCCTCTAAGTAATCTTTCTTCAAAGAGGGTTGGAACAAATTGCTTTTGGGTGGAGATAGCATACAAACCCGAAATTCTTTAAAAATTGGGCAAATCTCCGCTAATCCAAATCTAAATACATGCAGGTTGGCATCCCAGTGTTGAGGCACCTGTCAGAGTAATTGGTGATGTAGCTTCACATATCCAACTTGGCCAAGAAATGACACATTTATGGATTCCAGCAATCCTGGTGCCCTCACGTTCATGTCTAAGGTCCATTTCCTTAATGTCTTATCCAACGAGCCCATGAATTTTCCTGAAGCCAATACAAACAACGAGATATGATGATTTATTAAAGCATTACTCATTGGCTAATGATTCAAACAAGCCTTTACCACTGTTGCATCAAGCTCTTCTTTTTTTTTTTTTTACTAATCAAGGGTGGAGAATAAACTGGCCTTGATAAACTGGTGCCAGGTGGCAATTTTCTTTTAAGGGATAGAATTCTGGATAAGAATGGACGGACCATAGGTGAATGACAAATACCTAATAGCCTTGCATGCCAAATGGCGATTATTGGGGGATAGAATCCTGGGTAAGAAGTGATGGACCAATGGGTGGATGACAGATACCTAATGGTCTTTCATGCCAAATAGTGATTCTTGGGGGACACAAACTATGATGATCTTTTAAGATACTTTGATTATTAATCAAGGAACCAATTTATTGCCTTAGATGGTTGAGACCGCACTTGCACATGTCAAGTTGCCTACGTATCCCTCAAAAGGAATCAGGTCTGATGTAGTTCAGGCTATTTACCCTTTTAGACATAATATTTCTTGAGTTGATCCATGTTAACCAGTCCGGGTATTTCTTTGCTATTGTGGTCTATGAGTTTCACAGCTTTTCCTGGTAGAATGTCTTTGACAGTGAATGGGCCACTCCAGTTGGGCCTGAATTTTCCTCTTTGGTCATGAATCGGGGCTATTTGTTCTCGAAGAACAAGTTCACCCACCTCTTTATGGTGGGGCTTCACATTTTTCTTAAAGGCCCTAGCCATTCTTAGTTGATACTTCTTCAGATTATCCATGGCCTTCATGTGCCTTTCATCAAGAAAATTGAGCTCGTTATGTCTGCCTTCATCCACTCTCCTTCATGTAGCTGACTATCAAGAAGTACCCTCAGGGATAGTACCAGGATTTCCACGGGTAGAACCGCCTCAACCCCATATACCAAAGAGAAAGAGGTTGCCCCTGTCGAGGATCGTATAGAAGTCCAATATGCCCATAATGTAAGGGGTAACTTATCAACCCAATCCTTGTGTGTTTCTGCCATTTTTTGTAGAATGACTTTGATATTCTTGTTAGTTGCTTCTACTGTCCCATTGGTCTACTGCCTGTAAGTGGTAGAGCGATACCTTCTGATACCGAATTTTGTGCAGATTTTGTTGGTCTTGCCCTAGAAGTGAGATCCTTGATCTGATATCAATTCTTGAGGTACTCCATATCGGAAAATGATGTTTTCCTGGATGAACTTGGCCACCTTAGCAGATGCGAGGATTGCATAAGACTGAGCTTCTATCCACTTGTGAAATAATCAATGGCTACCAAGATGAATTTGTGGCCATTGGATGCTTGAGGGTTGACCTTTCCAATGATATCAATGCCCGAAGTGGAGAATGGCCAAGGTGAACTGAGTAAATGCAACTCTGTTGGTGGGATATATATAATGTTAGCAAATATCTGACACTTGTGGCATTTCTTGATGAAGTCCACGCAATCTACTTCTATTGTGTTCCAGTAATATCCTAGCCTGAGGATCTTCTTAGATAACATCTTGGCATTCATGTGGGGTCCACAAAGACCTTGATGAATTTCTTCTACGATGGTTGAAGCTTGTTCCTCATTTAAACACAACAATTGTATTCTGTCATAGGACCATTTGTATAATAGCTCCTCTTGGAGAATAAACTGGGTGGCATATCTTCTCAGAAACCTCTTCTCTCTGTCAGTTGCTTCAATTGGATACTTCCTTTCCCTAATGAAATCCACTTTATGAGCGAACCAAGACCAACCATCTACAGTGAGAGAGTTCACCAAATTCTGATAAATGGGCCTGCTTCTTTGTTCTACCAAGAAGGGTCGGACTCTAGCCATAGGGTTGCACTCTACCATAGAAGCCAAGGTTGCAAAGGCATCAGCAAACCTGTTATTATCCCTCTGGAAGTATTCAAACGAGATCCTCTTAAAGTGTTCAATCACCTCTTCCAGATGCTATTGATATAGCTTTAGCTTCTCATCTCTAGTTTTTCACTTTCCCTGTGTCTAACAGATGACAATGGATGAATCACCGTAAACCTTGATCCTTTTCAGCCCAATGGTTAAAGCAGTTTCAAGCCCCAAAGCATAAGCTTCATACTCAGCAATGTTGTTGGTACAGGGGAAGTCGAGGCGGAATGACGAAGGCAAATAAAGACCATCAAGAGTGACAAGCAATATTCCTACACCACATCCCTTCTGATTGGCTGCTCCATCAAAGAATAACTATCATTCATTAACTATATCTTCTTCCTCTATTGCGGCGATTCCTTCATCGGGAAAGGCATCATCCAAGGATCTTCCATCTTCTGTGGGGTGGACAACGAAATGATTAGCTATGGCTTGCCCCTTGATAGATTTCTGAGTAACATAGGTGATGTCAAACTCTAATAGCAAAAGCAACCAATGGGCCATCCTTCCTGTTAAGGCCGGTTTCTCGAAGAGATATTTGATGGGATCCATCTTTGAGATCAAATGCACTGGATAGGAAACCATATAGTGTCGTAACCATTTAGTTGCCTAAATCAACGCAGCACAAGTTCTTTCCAAAGATGTGTACCGAGTCTCATATTCCAAAAACTTCTTGCTAAGGTAATATATGGCATGCTATGCCTCCTTTTCTGTTTCCTTTTGTGCTAGTAAAGAGCACATAGAATATTCTCCCACGGACAGGTACAACAGAAGTGGTTCTCCTTCCACTGGCGGTGTCAATACTGGTGGGTTCATAAGGTACTCATTGATCTTGTTAAAGGCTTGTTGGCATTGGTAATTCCATTCTGTGGACTGATCCTTCTTCAGTAGCTTGAAAATTGGTTCACAGATTGTAGCCAACTGAGCTATAAATCTGCTAATATATTGGATGTGACCCAGAAATCCTCGTATTTGCTTCTCAGTTTGAGGCATGGGCATTTCCTGAATTGCCTTGATCTTGATAGGGTCGACTTCAATGCCTCTTTCACCCACCAAGAAGCCTAACAACTTTCCTGCCATTGCCCCAAATACACACTTCTGAGGGTTCAACTTCAGCTGATACTTCTTGATTCTTTAAAAGAATCGCCATAGTGCGGAAATATGCCCCTACCGATCTTTAGACTTTACTATCATGTCATCCATATAGACTTCTACATCTTTGTTCATCCTATCATGCAATATGGTCGTGGCTGCTCTTTGATAGGTTGCCCCAGCGTTCTTCAGTCCAAAAGGCATCACCTTGTAATAATAGGTTCCCCATGGAGTGGTGAAGGCTATTTTCTCACGATCTTCTAGGTGCATGCTTATTTGGTTGTATCCTGAGAATCCATCCATGAATGATAACAAAGCATGCCCTGTTGTATTATCCACCAATACATCAATGTGAGGTAATGGGAAGTCATCTTTAGGGATTACTTTGTTAAGATCTTGGTAGTTTACACACATTCGTACCTTTTCATCTTTCTTTGGTACTGGTACAATATTGGCCAACCATTGGGGGTACTTCACCATTTGTAAGAAACCCACATTCCATTGCCTCACAACTTCTTCTCTGATCTTCTTGCTCCATTCTGACAACATTCTTCGGAGCTTCTATTTTACCGGCTTTACCACAGGGTAAGTCGGCAATCGATGCTGCACAATGTTGGGTTCGATACCAAGCATATCCTTATAAGACCAAGCAAAGACCTCGACGAATTCCTTCAGAAGATTACTCATCTGCTCTGCTTCTTCGTCATTAAGGGTAGTGTCAATTTTTACCTCTCGAAGGCATTGGTTGATTCCTAGATTAATAACCCGAGTATCCTCACGGATGGGTTGGGCTTTCTTTGGTTTGCATTGTGTTATTAATTCTTGATATTTATTAATATCATCATCAAAAAAAGAAGGCAAGTCATAATCAGAATTAAAAATTTCATTCATAAAAGAAGGAGTACAGAATCATCATACAAGGACTCTGGACTCTTCTCAAAAGGGGAGATTGACACAGAATCATAAACAACAGATTCAACTATAGACTCGATAACTGGTTTGATGCTTTTTTCAGGGCTAATCAGGCTAGTTGACTCAATAGCATGAGCAAACTTGAAGCTTTCTCTTATGCTTGTCCAGTTTAGAAGTGGTTCAGTGGCTTGATGGATGAGGAGATGTGGCAAAAGGCCTTCTTCGCCTTTTGAGAAAGTTGCTGCTATTTCTTTAGTGGCGCAATGGTTTCTTTGGACAGGTGCCTACTTCTTCATGAATACCAGCTGATCAATCTCGTGCTCTCGTAAACTGAACTTTCTGAGGGGTGAAGATCGATGGAGACTGCCCAATCCTTTTTCTGTGAAGTCCATCTTTTCGAGCCTACTGAGGGATGCCATCTCGGTGCCTCGGTCACATCTTTGACCACCATCACAAGCCTTCCTGTTGCAATTGGTTCGGGCACAGTACATACAAACCATCATCCTCTGTGATCTTCTCTGTTTTGCATACACACTTCTTCCTCTAAAAGGGTGGGGCTTGAGCTTATGTAATTCTCAGGCTCTTGGCTCTTGTAGGAAAGAGCAAATGAAACCTTTCAAATCAATGGGAATTGGCAGACTCCAGGTGAGCCTTATCTTCTTCTCCTATTCTCTCTTTATGAGAACTCGAGGACTAGGTGCCTCCTTTGACTGGATCAATGTTGTAGGATCATCAAAGGAAGACCCAACCTCAATTAGTGCGATTTTTCCTATCCCAGTGATGCAACTGTCTTGGTCACCTTCTTTGACTATAATTTTCTGTTGTTTCATTTCATGAGTCACCCAATCGAACTCATCTTGGAAGAAAATTTCAAGTCTTGGTTGCATCTTGGTGGCGGTTTCATCAAACCACGACTTCACACTTCCACAAAAGGGGAAATCCTCTCTTTCTTTCATGAAGTACCAATTAAGAGTAGGGTAGTAAGTGACGGAGGTCTTCCTAGTCATCCTCAGTACTTTCTACCCTTTGACAGTTGGGAGAGTGTACCCGAGACCATTCTTTTCTTTGTTCACCGCCAAACTAGGCTGCTTTGAAACTCCTTGGTGATATTTTCCCAGTCCCATGCCAGGGAAATACTGCATATTCTTCATCATCTGATTCACTGGTGGACTCCAGATGGCTTCATAGTTAGCCGGGATTTTCTCCTTCGGACCTTCTTTGGCAATGGCTACGTAAGTGGTGTCTATTTTAAAGCCACTTAGTTGGACTTCCTAGTCTTGTTCTTCCTCATTTTCAATGTTGGCCAGAGTGTTAACCACTTCAGGATCTCCGGCCACTAAGACCACCTTTCCCTCATTAATAAACTTCATTTTTTTATAGAGATTAGAGAACACTGCCTTCGCAGGATGCAACCAAGGCCTTCCCAAGAGCATGCTAAAAGCTATCGGTATATCAATGACTTGGAAATCAACATCAAACTTCACTGGGCCAATCTTTACAACAAGAGTAATCATGCCAAGGATCTTCCTACTGGTATTATCGTATGCCCTTATGGTTTGGGTGGTTGGCCTTATTTCTTCCAAGTTGGCACCAATACTCTTTGCTGATCTCAATGGTAACGCATTCAAAGCAGACCCGTTGTCAACAAGAACCTGGGGAACCACTTTGTCAAGGCATTCAACTGTAATGTGGAGAGCCCGATTGTCTTGGGTTTCCTTACGAAGCTCAGAATCCAAGAACATCAGAGACTGCACTGCATATGTTGCTCCTACTATATGTGCGAGGTGTGTCAAATTTATCTCGATTGGCACTTGCACATTAGCAAGAGACGTCAAGACTACTTCACGGTGTGAAGGGGAAGCCATCAATAATCCCCAAGTGGAGATATTTGCTTGGGATTTCTTAAGTTGAGCCAAGATTGAGTTCTATGGCTCTTTCTTTACGCTGCTAGTTTCGGCCTCATTAGCCCTTGGTTGCTCTACTGCTAAAGCCTTGCCTTTGTAGTCTTTCCCACTTCTAGTTTCCATCATGCTGATTGGTTTTTTCATAATAATCTCGGTGGGATAACTATCTTCATCATCACTGTTGGTTAGGGTGATTATCCCCACCATAGAATCATCTTCTTCTAATTCTCCTTCCCTGCTTGGGGTGGGGAGTCGAGGACCTCCACAAATATCCACCGCCTTGGCTCGTAGCTTCTTGACTGCATTGGAGAGTTGTTGGAATACAGCGTCTACCGCCTCTGCTATTGTGTCATCTGGTCCTATTTCCTCTAGATTATCCAATTGCTCCTGGTAGTAAAGATCATTGACAGTTACTTCCCTTAACATTTTGTCAATTTCTTTTACCTTTCTTGCATCCTCAATGTGTTGGAATACACTTCACACAATTTTTCTTCCAACTCGAATGTGGAGTACTGTTCATCCATATAAACTTGCGTTGCCTCTCCAGATTCCCCTTCATTTTTTGAATCTAATGTAGAATCATCTCCCTCCATGCACAGGGAAGGGTAAATGCTACTTGTTGGATAAACTATTAGGTCATCATTGCCAATAGCATAGATTGAGAAACATGTTGGATGTTCTGGTAAGTAATATTCTGACTCATCATCATAATCATTGTACCAAGGTCCTTGGTAGTCATCCCAGTCTGGATACCCATCATCCTCAGAGTCATCTCCATCCTTCTCATCTTCATTTTCATCCTCATAGTCATCTTCATCATCCTCTTCTTTACTGATTTCACTCCCACTTGATTCTTCATCAGATTCCTCAAGACCCTTAAATTCTTTGACACCCAAATGCTCATAGTATTCAGAGCGTACGAACTGAAAGATTTTCATAGGGTTGGTCCTATCATTACTGGCTCAAAGTTGGACCAGTCTTGACTCAGCATCATCTGTGTCACTCCCTATGTGGATTAAGGAAGTGTATTCTTTGATCTGCTCCCCTATGGCCAATGTGGTTACTGCTCTGAGAAGATTAATTATATTCTCTTCAATTACCTCTGGATTATCTTCTAAAATTATAGCAGGCTGAATTAGAGAAGCGGGATCACTCTTCTGGTCTTCCCCTAATGCATTTACTGACCCTGTTGATGAAGTCATCTTTGGAAAATCTGGTAGTGCAAGCATATCCTTCCAATCGTACCTGTCCGTCGATCCTTCTTTTGGGTTATACACCGAACCTTGAGAATGGGATTGGTATGAGGGTGATGAGGAATATGAAGTGGGATGGTACGAAGATGATGTAATGTGAAAGGTAGGATATGAAGATTGGGGGTGATAGGATGAAGAGGTTCCTCCACTTTGATGGTGGGAGAAAGGTTGATGATATGGCAGAGGCTGATAATATGGTCGTGACTGATAATGTGGCAGAGGCTGGTAATGCAGTGCGATGGATTCTTTTGATGAGGAGGGATGGACGGGGGGCACCTAATCTTCTGACTCCTCCTCTGATGATTCTCTTCTTCTGGGGGTTCTTATGACTCCAGCCCTTTGACTCATGATTTTCCTATAAGCGTAGGCATTCATATGATTCTTTGGAGCTCTAAGTACAATGAGTTAAGTAGGGTCACTCTCTGTGGTTTCTTCATCCAGATTGTTCAGATGATCAGGGAGTGGGTTGGTAATGACATTGTCAGGTTGTTTGATCTTGACCTCAATGGTTCCATTGTCTACCAAGTCCTGAATTGCATGCTGTAAACCCAAACATCTTTCCGTATTGTGCCCCTTCTGAGTGTGATAGGCACAATACTTATGATCCCTCTGCTAAGCTGGAGGAGGGTTGCTGATCACTCTTGGAGCCATTGTTCCTAGCAATCCTTGCTTCTTTAACTTCTCATATGTGGCCGTTATGGGCATTCCCATATCAGAAAACTGTCTTTTTGGACAAGGAGCCTTCTGGGCAGGTGCATATGCTTATATTATGAAGGGTTGTGAAGAAGTGGCTGTTGAGGCTGACTGCTGAACTGCACTCACCATATTAGTCCCCAGACCCTTTCCCTATCCGACTCAGGTGTTCTTGCTTACATCTTTGGAGGATCCTTGATACTGGGCCTCTCTCAGAATTCTATTCTCTACCCATGTGTTGGTGGCTATCAAGGCATCAAAAGTTTGCAAATGCTGATAGTAAAGAACATCATAATAGGGCTTTGACAAGTTCTCTATTAACATCTCTACCTACTCTGCTTCTAAAGGCCTATCTGCCATCTTGGTGGCCTTGTCTCTGAATCTCATCAAGAAGGCGGTGAATCCTTCTTTAGGTTGCTACCTCAACGTCTCAAGCTCCCGATGTTTCACATCCACCTCAGTATTGTAGGAGTACTGTTTGGTGAAGGCCTTCACTACCATCACCCAATTCTGAGTTTGTGATGACTCCAACTGTGTGAGCCATCTCAGTGCTGGTCCTGATAGGGTTAACATGAAGGCTTACCCCATTTGGTTATCTGTAAGTTGCCACGACTTGGCGATGCTGAGGAAGACCTTGAGATGAACCTTGGGGTCTCCTGACCCATCAAATCTATCATTCTGCCATTTGAATTTTTCTAGAATTCTTACTCCAAAGAAGAAACTCATTTCCTCAGAATCCACTACTTGGCCTTCTGAGCCTTTTCCTGCTTGAATCATGCTCTCCAACTTCTCTAACTGCTCTCTAAGCTTCTTTTTTTTCTCCATCTCCGGAGGCTCAAAGTGGACGTGTGCTGCAAATTCCTCTTCTTCATCTTCGATCACTACCCTAAGAGGGGGGACCCTGGAATAGGCCCCTCGTTGACCATTGGGATGGGTAGGTGAAGATCATCTCTGACCTGTTGGCTAGACATGCTCTGGTTCGCCTGAGTCAGCTCGGGAAGAATTTCCACGATGACCTATAGTTCCATTCTGGTCTACATCTCTTGTTGTCGGTGCTGGCTCATTTCTGGGATCAGCCCTAGGAGGGTTCTGAAGTGTATGCAGTATCTGAGCTATCCCTCTTTTGAATTCAACCATTTCTGTCTGTAATGTCTCCACGGGACTGACCCAGGCATGTTCGGGTGTTTCCATGTTGGGTGGATCCATGCTTACTGGGCTGTAATCACTTGGTAGTAGACAATCTTGAAGAGATGACAGAGGTGATTCTGGATTTAGGCGGGTCAACCGATTACTCTGACGTGTCCAAAGGGACCACGATGAATACTTGAGATGTGGAATTGTGCCTGAACTAAAAGTGGTTTATTTTAGGATTCTTGAATTCTCAACCCCTTGTTCACACATTCACTAGATTATCAACCAATAATCGATCCAAAGTTAGTCCGCTTAATGATAGGGGGTGGATAGGGTTCGATGCCCCTAGTCCACCCATTGTCATAAGCGGGAGACTCATACAAATGGCTTATCGAGAATATTCCCATAAGACATTCCATGTAATAAAGTCATGCTTTCCTTGCTCTTTCTTTTCCCACTAGGTGTCCTTCCTCCTGATTTTCTCAAGACTTCTCGGGACTTGACGTGACTCTGGCGGGATTGCTCCTGAGTCACGTATCTAGACTTTTTCCTTAAGGAAGGAGAGCCAACTTTTATTTGAAACCCACTTTTGGAAAGCAATTCTTTACGACGGGAATATAGTGTAGGAACATTCCTTTTCAAGACTGCAAACAAGTTCTATAATTAGATTGTGGTGCTCCTAGCATCTTCTTCTATTTTCTATATGATACGAGCATGCGGTGGATGCAATAGGACCGACAAGGCTTCCTTGATAGGATCTATGTACGCAAGGTACGTGATCCTTTTGATATACTCGTAGGTACGAGATCAAGGGGTGACTTCCTTACCCATTACTCGTGACTACACATGAGGTTAAGCAATTGGCCATGGGGTGGTGGAACCGTGAGTGATTGTGTGCAAAATTATAATGTAGGGTAACCATCATTCGATTTCAGAATGTCGTAAAGTGCTTGGACCTCCCTAAGGGTGCTGGTACAAATACAACATCTTCTCCGTTTGACGATATCTTTCATTCTTGTACAGAAAGCGGGTATCATTTGCTCTCAGAGTACTCTCCATAACATGCTCTTACCTCCTCGAGGGTGCAGCATGACAGGGAGTCCCTCGCTAAATGATTTCACTTCAAGCATGATACATGATGCGGTTAGCGAATACAATTACAAACATGGGGTTATCCAAACACGTTTTCAAACAAATGTGTGGAAAATGTTCTTGCATTTACAGGTAGCATCTAGTATTGGAAGCTTGACATTTATCCCCAGTGGAGTCACCACTATAAGGCGGCCGGAGATGTATCCCCATCCTCTCTCTTCTCTCTCCCTTCACCTTTGTGGTGAGGGGGAAGGTGATTCAATTCGTGTGTGCTTCGCTTGCAGGCCCCAGATTGCTTTATCGCAGCTCAGAGATAGTTGGAGGCCTATTTCTCAAGAGTGTGAAATTCATCATTTGAGACAGGGGTTTTGATGATGGTTTCGGGGATCGGGATCATGCAAATGGGTTTTGGAGTCACCACCTAGGGTTATAGGCCTAAGACCCGGGGGTGGGACCGATTCTTGAGAAAATGGCCTGAAATTTGGTCTGGCCTAGAGATTTAGGGTAAGTGTCAGGTTACAGAGTTGGGAAGGTGTTAAGCACCCAATCTACCCGATTTAACCAGTCTTCTTGCTTGATGCTTACGAACGAACATTTTCCATCATTATTACTATTCCACATATATGGCTAAGTTATCACACATATATATACATTAATTGAATTCAAACTATTATATACACTAAAACAAGGCTTATTAGATGTCTACATTATGCTTGAATGAGGAGAGAGATTATACCTGAATTTGACCCCTATTTCTGGTCAAGAGGGGTGGGCCCCTGATTGGTACCGGTTCAGACTATTTTTTGGATTCTCCTGGCTCAGGGGAAGATGGTCTTGACCTCCAACATTCTTTCTTGAGAGGTGTTGATTGTGATGGTATCTGGATAAAGTTTTGGCTAGGAATGATAGCTTTTGAATTTGGATTCGGATAGAGCTTCGGCTAGGGAAGGAAATTTTTGGCTTTGGATTCGGACAGAGCTTTGGCTTGGGAAGGCTATTTCTGGCTTTGGATTCGGATAGAGCTTCGGCTAGGGAAGGCTATTCTCGGGTTTGGGATGAGGTGGCACTCCGACAGAGCTTTCGCTGGGAATGGCTATTCCTGAAAAGATTTCAAGGACATTCCGATAGAGGTTTGGCTAGGAAAGGCTATTTTTGGGCTTGGGTGAGGTGGCACTCCGACAGAGCTTCTCTTGGGAATGGGTATTTCTAGGCTTGGGATGAGGTGGCACTCTGGTAGAGCTTCTGCTAGTGACAGGCTAAGGGAGGGCTAGGTTGAGGTGGCACTTCGATAGAGCTTCTGCTGGGAATGGCTATTCCTGGAAAGATTCCAGAGAGACTCGGACAGAGATTTGGCTAGGAAAGGCTATTTTTGAAAAAGAAACGTGTTGACCTAAAAATGGATTGAAGAACTCCAAAGTCCCGAAGAACATTTTGAAGATCCAAACAGAGTTTCAGATCTTAACAAAGATCTCTTCGTAGACCCGAAGAACCTCAAAAAGGGGGGTTTCTATCTCAAGAATGCTCAAGATTGCTTAAGAACACTCAAGAACACTCAAGGGAGGTGGCTCAAGAACATACTATTTTTGGCTAAAAAACTGGATCTAACTAAGAATTTGTATTGAAGATCTTCAAGATCCCGAAGAACGCTTTGAAGATCCGAATGAGTTTTCGGATCTTAAGGAAGATCGCTCCGAAGATCAGAAGAAAATCAAGAGGGGGGAGGGGAGGAAAATTTCACTCTAAAATGGGATTCAGGTGTTTGTTGACGTCTTTTTTCTAAGGGAGAAGGGGGGTATTTATATTTTTTTAACCAAGTAGGAAAGGGGGAATCCCTTTATCTAGTGGACAAAAGGGGGGCTCTTACCTAAAGTGAAGAGATAGGATTTTTGTCGAATGGGTAAAAGGGGGTTGAAGGCAAAAAATGGGTGGGGAGGGCTTTTGTCCAGTGGGTAAAGGGGGTTTTCAGAAAAAATTGGAGGAGAGAGAAATTTTAGCTTAGAAAAAGGTGATTTTTGAAAAAGCAGGAGAGAGAGTTTAGAAAATGTAATTTTTAGAAAAGCGGGGGGAGAGAGAAAGTTTTGCTAGAAAATGTAGTTTTTGGAAAAGCGGGAGGAGAGAGAAGGTTTTACCGAAAAAGATAGTTTTTGAAAAAACAGGAGGAGGGAGAAAGTTTTACTAGAAAAGGTAATTTTTGGAAACATAGAAGGAGAGAGAAGGTTTTGCCGAGAAAGGTAGTTTTCAAAAAAGCAGAAGGAGAGAAATTTTTGTCAGTAAAGGTAATTTTTGGAAAAGGAGGAGAGAGAAGGTTTTCTAGAAAAGGCTATTTTTGGAAAAGGGGGAGGAGAGAGAAGGTTTTGCCAGAAAAGGTAGTTTTCAGAAAAGCGAGAGGAAAGAGAAGGTTTTGCCAGGGGTACGGGTGATGTCACGAGTGCGTGAATGCATGGGTGTGCGGGCAATGTGCACAGTATGCAGACCATGTGCACGGTGTGCGGGCACAGTGTGCATGGTGTGCGGATGGGGCCTGCACATTGTGAGGCAGGGCCACACACAGCTTCGCGCAATGCGTGCGGCAGGCCCGAACACAGCGTGTGGCAGACCCGCCCATAGCGTGCAGTAGACCCGTGCACAACGTGTGGTAGGGCAGCACATAGTGTGCTCCAGGCTGGGTTGGTTGGCTTGGATGGGCTGGCTAGCTGGCTTGGCTGGGTAGGTGTGTGCGACATGCGTGCGAAAAAACACGATTTTTTGAGAATGATTGCTAGAGATTCGACGTTCTGATTTTGGGATACCATATATCATCGGAATCATATTTTCGAGCACTATCCATCTGTACGGTCATCTTGACCGGATCCCTTCATATATGAAAAGTCAAAATTGCAGCCCTTCTCTCCCGCGCGAGGATTTCTAGGGTTTTGGGTAGGGGAATGTTTCCATCAGCATCTCTGTCGGTCGAAAGTCGGAACTCGCTTCCCAGATCCATATTTCATCATAGGCAGAGGAGGGTGACAAAATTGGGTGTCTACACTCACCAACAAAGTCGGGCTCACTCCTACAAATCAACAGACTTTTGAAGTTATAGTTGCCTCTGGAGAAAAAATTGCTAGCCCTGGTATGTGCGCTAACGTCTCTTTATTTATTCAAGGAGTCACTATCAAGGCGGATTTCTTTCTTTTGACATTGGGCAGTTATGAAATTGTTTTAGGAGCCCATTGGGTATGCACGTTGGGACCCATTACATGGGATTTCTCTAATCTTATCATGAAGTGTGAGGTGGCAGGCAAGAAGGTAGTTCTTAAAGGGATAATTGTAGGCATCGACAAAGTAGTGGACAACCCTATGCGAGAAACAAGGAAAAGCAAACGAGGGTTGTTTCTACAATTATGCTCTACAGCATCTCCCATGTTACACAAAGAAGGACAGTTGGTTCCAACCTCTCTACAACAACTATTGGACAGTTATCAAGATGTCTTCGCAAAGCCAAAAGGACTACCACCAACCAGATTTTACGACCACCGAATCCCTCCCAAGAGCAATTCACAACCAGTGTGTGTGAGGGCTTATTATCATCCTTATTTTCCAAAAAAGGAAATTGAAAAATTGGTCGAAAAGATGTCTCCTCGAGCATTATTTGACCCAGCAACAGTCTTTACTCATCTCCAGTGATTTTAGTGAAAAAGCATGATAACACCTGACGAATACATGTAGATTATCATGCACTAACCAAAATCACTATCAAGGACAAGTTCCCAATTCCACTGTTAGAAGAATTGCTCGATGTGCTCCATGGTGCATGTTTCTTCTCCAAACTTGACCTTCGATCGGGTTATCATCAAATCAGTGTCTTTCTCGAAGACACAGAGAAGATGGCCTTTCGAAGTCATCATGGCCATTATGAGTTCCTTGTAATGCCATTCGGCGTTACCAATGCTCCCTTGACCTTTCAGGCACTCATGAACTAGGTATCCAAAGATTACCTAAAGAAGTTCATATTGGTTTTTTGTTACTACATTTTTGTTTATAGTGCTACATGGGAGGAGCACCTACAATAGTTGGATATCACTTTGCAACTCCTCAGGACACATAACCTATTTGTAAAGAAGGAGAAATGCTAATTTGGGTAATCCAGTGTTCATTACTTGGGACATATTATCTCATCTGATCGAGTAGTAGTCGACCCTGACAAAATTTCTTCCATGTTGAGCTGGCCAAAACCAAGATTGGTGAAGGCTATGCAAGGATTCCTTGGACTAACAGGGTTTTACCGAAAAAAATTCATTCAAAATTATGGCAATCTTGTGGGTCCCCTTACTAATATGCTCAAGAAAAATATGTTTGAGTGGACACTTGCAGTGGAAGAAGCTTTCGAAAGATTGAAAGAGGCTATAACATGTGCTCCTTTTTTGGCCCTACCCAACTTCTCATCCACTTTTATTGTGGAGTGCGATGCAAGTGGATCGGGCATAGGAGCCATCCTCCTACAAAAAAGGCCTATTGCTTTCTTTAGTCACGCTTAGCAGGGGAGAAATCTATTACTTTCCACCTATGAGAAGGAAGTTCTAGCGCTTGTGGTGGCCATTCAAAAGGGGCACTCCTATCTGTTTGGTCATCAATTTGTGGTGAGGACGGATCAAAGAAGCCTAAAATATCATTGGAGCAGAAGATAACTACCTCAACTTAGCAGAAGTGGTTATACAAACTCATGCACTACGACTTCATGGTGGAGTACAAAAAGGGAAAGGAGAACATAGTGGCCGACGCCCTATCTAGAAGAAATGAGGAGGAAAACGTGGAAGGTGAGGCCTACCAAATAGCGGCCTTATCGTTCCCTATTTCTAGCTGGGCGGGGGCGATTAATGAGGAGATCAAGAGTAATGTTGAGTTGCAACAACTACTCAAAAAAAAGGGGATGACGAGACAGTGGACCCATGGGAGTTAGAGATGGAGTTATCTTTTTTAAATCAAGAGTTTATGTCCCTACAAATTCTCCCATTATTGGCACTATCATTGACCAATTCCATAACAACACGCATGAGGGCTATCAAAAGACTTTTCAAAGAATAAGGACTACATTCTATTGGCCAGGTATGAGAAAATCAATCCTTGAAAGATCAGCCCTATGTGACAATTGCCAACATCAAAATGAGGAGTTGTAAAGCCTAGCTAGCCTGTTACAACCGTTACCTATACCTAAGCGGGTTTGAGAAGACATCTCCATGGATTTCATGGAGCTCCCCACCTCTAAAGGGAAAACAGTTATTTTAGTAGTGGTCAATAGACTCTCCAAATATGCCCATTTCCTCCCACTATCCCATCCCTGCATGACAGCAGGATTAGCTCAACTCTTCTTCGACAATGTCTTCAAGTTGCATGGTATGCCAAAGAAAATAGTTTGTGACCAAGATCCCACATTCAAGAGTCACTTCTGGAAGGAGCTCTTTGAACTCAATGGGACCAGGATCAATCTTAGCTCTGCATATCACTCGCAGACAGATGGCCAAAGTGAGGTGGTTAATAAAACAATGGAGATGTACCTCAGGTGTTTCACAAGCTCGCATCCAAAAGAGTGGGGAAATGGCTATCGTGGGTAGAGTATTGTTACAATACTAGCTGGCATTCTGCCATTAAAACAACCCCATTTGAGATTGTGTATGGATGACCACCTCCCACTCTACTTACTTACATCCCCGGCACAGCCAAGTTCGATGCAGTAGAACACCAACTAATAACACAGGATCAACATCTTAGAGAGATGCATGCCACCTTAGCTGAAGCTCAGGTACGGATGAAGCGTATTTATGACAAACATCATCAAGAGAGGGAGTTTGAAGTCAGTGATTGGGTCTATCTTAAGTTGCACCCCTACGGACATACTTCTCTAGCATTAAGGAAATCACAGAAGCTTGCCCCGCAGTATTATGGACCCTATCAAATCATAATGCGCATTGGGAAGGTCATATTGGTGATAACGTGTCCATTAAAATAGGTGGGCCCACCATGTTGACTAGATTCAAATGTGAGAGTTTAAATTTTGAATTTAAACTCTCATGCGCAAAATTGTAGGGATTTGATCCCACCCACTTTTAAGTGGTTACGTAAACCTAGTCACTAAAGAGTTGGAGCAGTTATGGTAATTGCCCACCCCTCCCTAAGATAAAGATAAAAATCTCTTTATTTTAGGATAAAGGAGGTGGAACTCTTGTACCATAAGAGAACGCTCACTCTCACTCTCTCCCTCTGTGAGAAATACAAAAACCAAAGAAAAGATTTCTACTTCATCTTCTCTTGAAGAAGGAATTTTCACTCTATCACTATGTGAACGTAACGGAGAGCCAACGAGCTATTGTGGAAGGTGAACTTCATGATTGTAGGGTTAAGTCCACTTGGAGGTTTTGTGATAGCGAAACTCCGGTAACCATCTACATCCCTCTATTAATGATTGTTAGAATGTCTGACCCTACCAGTCGGACGATCTAAATCATTTCCGCACTTTCAGTGGTATCAGAGCCTCCCTGCTGGTGGGGAGACATTCCGTTTAATTTCACGATATTGTGTATTTGATCTATTAATTTTGTTTGTAATTAAAAAAAAAAAAAGACAAAAGGGAGGTGTTTGTTCACTATTCCATGAACAGTAGTGTACTATTCACATAATAGTGAACAAACAATGCTTTATTTTATTTATTGAATTTTAAAATAAGATAAAGTATTAAACTAGTTTTTGTTTATTGGATTTTTTAAATAAGATAAAATATCATAGTTGCTGTTGATTTGTCTTATTCGTTGGTTTTTATTATTGTTTATTTTTTTTAAATAATCAAAGATGTGAATAGTGAAAACTGTTCACATAAACAATGAATATTATATTATAAAAAAATTGCAAAGAAGTTACAGGTACGACTGGAAAAAGAAAAGAGAAGAAAGGTTAGATAGGGTTTGAGAAACCCATATGTTTAATATCACTTTTGCCCTTTAATATTTTTTTAAAATTTGTATAATAAGTGGGTCTTTAATGAGTTGTGGGCTTGGCCCATTATTCATTAATGGTATTTTTACATGATTTACACTTGGGCTTAACGTTCACTTAAAGTTTCAATATCTATGGGGTTGCTTTTCTAACATGTTGTCCATATTGGTTTTAGCCATGTTAAGCCCGAATAGGTCGAGTTACGTTATAGCAAACGGGATTAATTTGAAAAAGGTTTTAATTGAAAGCCATATGAGCTGAATTATTTTTGGGATGTAATAATTTTATGTACATAAGATGTATATATAAAAAGATTGTCAAATGTTAGCAATTTTTATGTAGTTTTTATAATTGTTATTTTTCCACATTATTGAAATAAAATTGAAAGGATCAAATACACAATATGTTTGATGGTTATGACATTGTTAGTGGTTATGGGATTTATAAATGAAACATGTGGATGGCATTTGATAGGATAACATTTTGTGATATGTATGATGTAATTCTCTATCCCCTATCCCCTTTAATGTTTGTAACCCCTCAAGCAACCCAATTGGTGGGTTGGTTTCCCGATTTTATTTTAAAATAACATGTACTATAATTTGGATTTTTTTTTATTTGATCAAGAGAGCACTAGAGACGGTGATGCATTGAAGGAGGCAATGGCAGATGTTGATCAGTTGCAGAAAGTGACAGAGATCATTCTTTTTTATTTACTACCTTTGTGGTGGTTACATAGGTTGTAATAGAAATTAATTTAATGATATAATTGCTTATGTTGAGTGGGAGTAGCTGATGAGGCTATGTTGGTCCCACCCATCTTGAAATAAAAATGACTTGCATATTATATAAAGTCAGTTTGACTCTAGATGCCATCCCATAACCACTAAGGCTTTATTTTCATATCATGTGGATGAATGCTTTAATTTTTCTTAGTATGTGATGTATGCTGATATATTATATGTTGCTTTATTTAAATAGATGAGGGTTCCCATTTTTCCTAAACTTAAAAGCAAGTGTGATATGGAAAACCCTAACTGGTGGGATTTTCATGACTTCCCGTAGTTGGTAGATGTAGAAGTCACATTGATCTACTTTTGCAGATGCCGATAGGATAATGCTTAAGTAGTTCTTTGAGACCATCTTTCATTTATCTCATATTTGATAGGTAGAGAACATGGTCAGTGGGAGGTGTACTACAATGTAGACATTATTAGTCCATGATGCTATGATTTACTCTGAAACAAAGGGTATATGTAATACCCTACTTCTTAAACCCGGTCTGATTTCACGGTTGACCCGGTTTAACCATGCAGGACCCAAACCGGAGAGAGTTAAGGCGGGTTCTTTATGGACCATGATGGCAAAGGTGACCTTAAACACTAGTTGGCCAGACAAGTCCGAGCCAGTGCCAGAGGAGACGGGTGTACCCAAGTCATGTACATGCACATATCATAAGGCCATGTACGGATAAAGCAGGTATGTAGTCGTATCTTAAGGCGCATACGTATATTACATCTTATGCCAAGAGTGAGATTCGTGCCGAGGGCCGAATTCTGTCAAAATCCCACTTGTCGGCCAAGGTTTGGCCCTTAGGTGGGCGGTCACAGGTGGGCGTATCCACCCACCTGAGTGACCCACCCATGTGATTACTTAGTTATTTTAGGAAGTATAAATAGCATTTATGTTTTCCTTTTTCTTTTCTCATTTATGACACTCGGACGTTTGGTGAGAAGAGTAAAGAGGACAGAGAAAAGAAGGGAAAGAAGAGGAGAAGAGAAGGAAGAGGAAGAAGAGATGGATTTCAGCGGCGCCGAGGCTTGATCTTCCCATTTCGATGCCAGAAGAGTGATCTTCAACACTAGATCTACGTTTAGAGGTGAGCAAAGGCTAGGTTCCTTAAACTTTCACCATACCCAAGTAAAACCCTTGATTTGGATAGGGTTTCTTGAGGTCTTGTAAATCCCCCTTGAGATAATGAATCTAAGGTTTAATAGATGATCTATGTGTTGATTTTGAAGGATTTGAAGAAGTGTTTACAAGGTTGGAGAAGCATTGTTGATTTAATGTGATTTTGGGGTTTTGAAGGAGTTCTTGAGCAAAGAAGGTAAGATGGCTTTCCATTCCTTAAATCTAACCTAGATCTAGGTTAGAACCACCTTATGAGACCTTGAATGTGTGAAGAATGAGTTTGGAAGAGCCCCATTTGATTCCCCAAAGGTTGGGGAAGGTTTCAGGTGAAAATGACATTTTTTCGCCAAGACCGGTGGGCCATTTGGCCCGCCTGAGGGCACCCGCCTGAGAGGGCAGACCCTCGGGGCCAAACCGGTGGGCCAACCGACGGGCCGACCTACCCGTGGGTCATGATCGGTGGGTCTGACTGGTGGGCGGTCCGACCCACCCGAGAGGCTCCCAACGTGATTTTTATGTCCGATTGGACCCAAAACGGATGTGCGACCTTCGTTTAGGATTCTAAACATGATTTTGAATCCCAAAGTGGTGAAATGCTAACCCCGCTCACTCATGATAGGTTCACCAAATCTTACGCTTCTCGCATCGGATCTCACCCGTACCGAGCGTGAGTCCTTGTACACTACAAGTAAGTGGGGAGAGGATGTTTGGCCTTGTTTCAAGGCTTGTTTGGCATTCATTTAATTGTATCTAGACTAGCCATGTCATCATAAAAATTCTGTGTAGATTAGTCATCCTTACATTGTTATGCCATGGGTGATGTGTTTATTTTCTAAATGCCAAGTGATGATATGCTTATGTGATGAATGTTGACATCATTGTGCATGATGCATTAATAGACTAGATGCCGTAGTCGGCTTGGAAATGAATGCATTGGTGGCCCGTGGTATGGGACGCGGTGGCACTATGCAATCGTACTATTGTCATATAGGAACATGTGATTTAGGATTAATATCTTCCCGTGCTATGACCCTTCCCAACAGGGGTTAAGGTGTTGGGTTACCATTTGGGGGGAAGCAGTGGTTGCGGTTATCGGGTCACTGTGGTGGTTAGACATAGGCCCGGCTGGTCATTAGGACAGTTGGCAACCCCGGTGGTATATTCAAGAGGGCCAATCGTACTGCTTTTAAATTGTTGGAGTCAGCACCTTTAATTTCTGTCATTTATTTTATGTTGAGAGCCGGTGGTCGGCATGTTTTACTTTTTCGAGTACTCACGGTGGGCCTTCTCCGACAGCCCTATGGGGCGTATCGCAGGATGGAGTTTGCGGCTCGTACCCGGAGTATACGCGCACTATGATTGTGGTAGCACTAAACCAAGGACTTAGTAATGTTGTTTAGATGGACGTGATTTAAAATGAATTGCATAGCATATAGTGCATATAGTTGTGAATTGTTGTATGGACTGCTATGTGGTCCTTCTTTCCACTTACTGAGCTAGTGAGCTCATCCCACGTGTGCACCTCTTTTAGATGATTTTGCAGGTCATCCATCTGAAGAGCACAGGTTGGGTCCCACAGTTGAGTTCCTTGAAGAGGATTGGCGGGTCCCTGAAGAATCAGAGCACGGCACGGATTGCTCATGCGAGGGCTATGCTGTGGGACCACAGTTTTGATACCGAGCTGAGCTCTACCTCCTGATACCGAGCTGAGCTCCACCTTCTGATACCGGGCTGAGCTCCACCTTTTGATACCGAGCTGAGCCCTACTTCTAATACTGAGCTGAGCTGACTCTCTGATTTTTGATGATTCCTTTTGTGTACTTGATATGTAAATTGTATTCTTTTTGTGTAAATATCATGCCTGCGGGCCCACATGTACTTAACTATGTAGTTACAATTTGGGTATCAAGTATAATGGGAATATTTAAAGGTAAACTAAGTCTTTCGCTGAACTGTTGAACACCTTCTTAGTTGTATGTGTACTGTGGTGGGATACTATATCAGATGATCCTGGCAGGGTTGGGTTAACCGGTGTTAACCCGGTGACTAGCCCGGTTCTGTGTGAACGGGGTGTGACAGTATACACTTGACTTGAGTGTATGTTAATCGATGAAAATGGACATGGCACTCAAGTGGCCAAAAGTATTGGAAGTCTTCGAGACGGATAGAATAGTCCACTCAACCAACATGTATATGATGAATTCTGATAAGCTAAGTCATGTGCATAAGGGTTGAGATGTTCCAATCACACCTCATAGCTAAAGGAAAGCTTAAGGTGTGGGTAATTGTTGTATTTAGACCTACCCTTATTTTCAACGATAATCATTATGCTAATTTTTTCTTGTATATCATGTAGATATTCACTATGTCAAGCCAAACGAACTACATTGCCCTCATTAAAGATCATATCCTAACTAGACCTAATTATGTTGACTAGAGGAGGAACATTAAATTTCTCCTAACTACAGAAGGTCTAATGTCAGTCATAGAAGATGAAGAACCTTCATTCCTTGACACTATGAATGGCGGGGAGATAGCTGCATATAAGTTGTTTCGAGAAAATAATTCTAAGGCCAAGCTCCTTATTTTGAATTCAATAGACAAGACCATTAAGGATTTTGTAAGGGATCTAATTTTTGCTAAAGATATGTTGGAGAAGTTTAAGGAGTTGTATGGTAGGCAAAACAGACATGCACATCATCAGCTTGTCACTCTCCTCCACAACACTAAGATGACTCCAAGGATTTCAGTTATCAACTATGTGATGAAATTACAGAATTTATTCCAAGGACTAGAAGCCCTAGGGACATCCTTTAAGTTGAACTATAAAACTGACGTCATACTATACTCAGCGCCTCAGGAAATCTATAGATTTTTATTTGTAATTACAATATAAATAAAATTTTCGTATAAATTCTAGAGTTAGGCAACGTGTTACAAGAAGCGGAGGTGGCATCTAAGAAGCAAAAGCTTGAGGTCTTGTCTACTAAAAAGAAGTCTTCTTCCTCTAAACCGAAAGGTAAGAAGAAGAAGAAGACCAATAAGGATAAGCCCCTTAAGGTGGCTAGTAAGGGAGTGGAGAAGGGTAAGAAACTTGAGAAAGGACCTTATTTTTACTGTATAAAGGACAGACATTGGAAGAGAAATTATTGTGGATACCTGGCGACTCTGAAGAAGAAGCCAGAAGAACGTATATCTGAAACTTATGTCCTTTATGAGTCTAATTTTTCAGAAGAACCATTTAATACATGATTGATTTAACTCTGGTTCAACCACCCATATTTACAATATGTTGTAGGAGTTCAGGATGACAAGAAGACTCAACGAGGATGAGGTTCGTCTCAAGATGGGAATTGGAGCTAAGGCTATAACAGAGGTCATAGGAGAATTTAGTTTGCATTTTGAAAAAACATTTTTAATTTTAAAAGATTGTTTTTATGTTCCTTCGTTTAAAAGGAATATTGTTTCAGTTTCTAAACTGTTTGTTGATGGATATTCATTTCGGTTTGGAATTAAACTATCTATTCCTCTGAATGATTTATTTATTACAACTGGTTGTTTACAGAATGGTTTGTATTGAATTTTCGAATGTAACTTTCAAAAGGAAATCAGCTCTAGATAATTCCACTTATCTTTGGCACCTTAGATTAGGTCATAATGGAGTAGATAGAATTAACAGGTTGGTCAAGGATGACCCTTTGGAAAGTCTAAAAGTAGAACCTTACCAAACCTATGAATCTTGTCTATAAGGAAAAATGACCAAGAAACCCTTTTCATCTAAGGGTAAGAGGGCTGAGGACTTGTTGAAATTAATACACTATGATGTGTGTGTTCCAATAGATGTTCAAGCAAGGTATAGTTATGACTATTTTCTAACCTTCACTGATGAATACTCTCGATATAGGTACATTTACTTAATGCACCAAAAATCAAAAACCTTTGAAAAGTTCAAGGAGTTCTGTACTGAGGTAGAAAAGCAATTGGGTAAGTGCATCTAGACCCTTCGATCAGATCAAGGAGGAGAGTACTTATCAGAAAAGCAAGTTGGGATTCTTTCTCAGTTGACAGCCCTAAGGGCACCTCAACGGAAAGGTGTAGCAGAGAGATGAAACCGGACCCTATTAGATATGGTTCACTTTATGCTCAGTTATTCAAAATTACCTGCGTCATTTTGGCATTTTGCCTTGGAGACTGCCATCTATATTTTGAATAGGGTTCCTGTAATACCCCGCTTCTTAAATCCGGTCTGATTTCGCGGTTGAACCGGTTTAACCATGCAGGAACCGAGCCAGAGGAAATTAAAGCGGGTTCCTTATGGGCTATGATGGCACGGGTGACCTTAAACACCGGCTGGCCCGACAAGTCCGAGCCAGTGCCAGAAGAGACGGGAGTGCCCAAACCGTGTGCATGCACCTACCATAAGGCTATGTACGGATAAAACAGGTATTAGATCCATATTTTAAGGTATATACGTATGCTACATCGTATGCTTGGGGTGGGGTTCGCGCCGAGGTCCGAACCCGGTCAAAATCCCAAGTTTTGGCTCTCAGGTGGGTAGGACAGGTGGGTGCACCCACCTGAGTGACCCATCCAAGTGCACTATTCACTTAATTAGGAATGGTATATAAGGCTTTATGATTTTCTTTCTTTCCATTTATTACCCTCGTACGTTGGTGAGAAAAGTAAAGAGGAGAGAGAAAAGAAAGGGAAGAAGAAAGGAAGAGAAGAAAGAGGAAGAAAAGGGGGATTTCAGCGGCGCTGAAGCTCGGTCTTCCCATTCCGGTGCCGGGAGATTGATCTTCAACTCTGGATCTACAGTTGGAGGTAAGAAAAGTTGGGTTTTGTGAACATTCACCATACCCAAGCTTTAAACCCTTGATTCGAGTATGGTTTCTTGAGATCTTGTAAATAGCCTTTGAAATGATGAATCTAAGGTTTAATAGATGATTTATGTGTTGATCTTGAAGGATTTGAAGAGATATTGACAAGGTAGAAGAAGCATTGTGAGTTTGAAGTGGTTGGAGGGTTTGAAGTCGTTCTTGAGCAAAGAAGGTAAGATGGTTTTCCCTCACTTGAATCTAACCTAGATCTAGGTTAGAACCATCCTATAAGACCTTGAGGGTGTGAATAATGGGTGGGGAAAAGCCCCATTTGATTCCCCAAAGAATGGAGAAAATGGGGAAGAAACAGTGTCTTTTCCGCCAAGACCGGTGGGTACAACCGGTGGGCTCCTACCCGCCTGTGGGTACCCACCTGAGAAGGCAGGGGGGCCTTCGGGCCCAACCGGTGGGTACCACCGGCGGGTACAACCGGCGGGTACCTACCCGTTGGTCCTAGCAAGGGGGTCCCTGGCCCAACCGGCGGGTACTACTGGCGGGCCCCTACCCGCTAGTCCCAAACCAGTGGGTAAAACCGGTGGGTAGACAGCCCACCTGTCTGACCCACCCGTGTGGCCCCGAAGGTGATCCTTATGTTCGATCGGACCCAAATCGGATGTGTGACCTTCTTTTGACGTTCTAAACATGATTGTGACATCGGATTTCATTAATTTTGATTCTAAAATGGTGAAGTACTAACCCCGCTCAATTATGTTAGGTTCACCAAATCCTACCCGATTCGCTCCGGATCTCACCCGTACCGAACGAGAACCCTTGTACGCTACAAGTAAGTGGAGAGAGGACGTTTGGCCTTGTTTCAAGGCAATTGTTTGGTATTCATTTAATTATATCTAATCTAGTCATGTCATCATGAATATGCTATGTAGATTAGTCATTCCACTCATTGATGTGCATATATGCTATGTTTACTTTTCAAATGCAAATTGAATGAGATGTTTATATGTTGAATGTGGACATCATGGTGCATAATGCATTGATAGACTAGATGCCGTAGTCGGCTTGGAAACGAATGCATTGGTGGCCCGTGGAATGGGACACGGTGGCACTATGCAATCGTACTATTGTCATATAGGAGCATGCGGTATTAGGATTCTCACCATCCCGTGCTACAACCCTTCCCAACAGGGGTTAAGGTGTTGGGTTACCATTTGGGGGAAAGCAGGGGTCGCGGTTGTCGGACACTGTGGCGGTTAGGCATTACGCCCGACGAGTCATGTAGGACAGTCGGCAACCCCGGTGGTACATTCAAGAGGGCCAATCGTACTGCTTTTAAATTACTGGAGTCAGCACCTTTATTTTCAGTCATTTACATTTCTATTGAGAGCCGGTGGATGGCATCGTCTTTACTTTTCCGAGTACTCACAGTGGGCCTTCTCCGACAGCCCTATGGGCGTATCGCGGGAGGGAGTTCGCGGCTCGTACCCGGAGTATACACGCACTGTGGTTGTAGTAGCACTAAAACCAAGGACTTAGTAATGTTGCTTAGGTGGATGTGATTTAAAATGTATAGCATGGCATGTAGTGCATATGATGTGTTGTGATGTGTGGACTGTTGTGTGTGGTCCATCTTTCTACTTACTGGGCTAGTGAGCTCATCCCACGTGTACACCCCCTTTTTAGATGATTTTGCAGGTCATACATCTGAGGAGCATGGGGTGGGTCCCACAGTCGAGTTTCCTGAAGAGGACTGGTGGACCCCTGAGGAGTTAGAGCACGGCACCGACTGCTTGTGCGAGAGCTGTGCTGCGGGACAGCAGTTCTGAGGCCGAGCTGAGCTCCACCTTGGAGGTCGTGCTGAGCTCCACTTCCGAGGCCGAGCTGAGCTGTTCTATGTGATGCCGAGCTGGGCACAACCCTGATGCCGAGCTGAGCTCCAGCCTTGAAACCGAGCCGATCTGTGTACTCTGATGGTTTTTGATGATTTCCTGTATATACTTGGTATTTGAACCATATTCTTTTTGTGTATATATCATGCCTTCGGGCCCAAATGTATATAATTATTGTATCACAATTCGGGTATCAAGTATATGGGATTTATTCACAGGTAAAACTTAGTCTTCCGCTGATCTGATGAACTTATGTTAGTGTGTGTATGCTGTGGTGGAATACAGTATCTGATGATCCTGATAGGTTTGGGTTAACCGGTGTTAACTTGGTCACCGCTCCGGTTCAGTGTGAACGGGGTGTGACAGTAGTGATATACCCAAAACAGCATTTAGGACTCGATACGGTCACTATGAGTTCCTAGTGTTGTCCTTCGAGTTAACCAATGCACCGGCAGCATTCATGGATCTAATGAATCGAGTATTTCAGGATGTGCTCGACAAATGGGTAATTGTTTTTATTGACGATATCTTGATCTACTCCAAGACCGAAGAGGAGCACACTCAACACTTGAGGATGGTGCTACAGAGGTTGAGGGATCAACAGTTGTTTGCCAAGTACAGTAAGTGTGAATTCTGGCTTGAACAAGTTGGATTCCTGGGGCACGTAGTGTCCAAAGCCGGAATCGAGGTAGATCCTGAAAAGGTGAAAGCAGTAGTGGAATGGGAAAGCCCCAAGAATGTTATCGAAATTAAAAGCTTCTTGGGTTTGGCTGGATACTACCGTCGCTTCATCGAGAGTTTTGCTCGGATCTCAGCACCAATGACCAAGTTGACTAAAAAGGGTGTGAAATTCGATTGGGCAAAGGAATGTGAGAAGAGCTTCCAGGAATTGAAAGAAAAGTTGGTGACTGCCCCTGTGCTGACTATTCCTGAAGGCACAGGTGGAATGACAATCTATACCGATGCTTCCAAATTTGGTTTGGGTTGTGTTCTCATGCAACACGGTAAAGTAATAGCGTATGCATCCCGACAACTAAAGGAGTATGAGAAGAATTACCCTACTCATGACTTGGAACTAGCTGCAGTCATTTTTGCCCTTAAGATCTGGCGACATTATTTGTATGGGGAGAAATGTGAGATATACAGTGATCACAAAATCCTGAAATACTTCTTCACCCAGAAGGATCTGAACATAAGACAGAGAAGATGGCTTGAACTCATGAAGGATTATGACTGCGATATTCAGTATCATCCCGGCAAGGCTAATGTAGTTGCAGATGCATTGAGTCGGAAGACACAGACTGTGTCGCTCTCATACTTAGCAATCAATCCACCACTCATGCAAGAGGCAGTGCTAATGGACGAAACCCTCCTATATGAAGGGGCAACCTTAGAGCTTGAACATCAACCAGAAAACCTTAAATGGTTGACTGCATCCTTGACGGCTCTACAGGTGCATCTGGCAATTAGGCAAGAGGTGATAAGGAAGCAACCTTTGGGTCCTGAATTGCAGCGGATTAGAGTTAAGGTTCAAGATCAAACCATTAACGACCCAGATTTTACTTTAGCCAGTGATGGGGCATTGATGTTTCGAGACAGGTTGTGTGTACCTGATGATTTGGATATACAAGACAAGATAGTACGAGAAGCACATAGCTCCGAGTACTCACTTCATCCAGGAAGTACCAAAATGTACAAAGACCTTAAACAAAGCTACTGGTGGCCAAGCATGAAAGTCACCATAGCTTTGTATGTGGCGACTTGTCTTACCTGCCAGAAAGTAAAAGCTGAGAGGCATCGACCTTATGGTACTCTTCAGCCACTCCCAGTACCAGAATGGAAGTGGGAAAGGATTACAATGGACTTCGTCACCGGACTACCAAGTACACTAAGGGAATGGACGCGATATGGGTGATCGTGGATCGGCTTACCAAGACTGCTCATTTTATTCCTATCAAGACCAAGTTCTCCATGACCAAACTAGCACAACTTTACATGGACAACATAGTGCGTTTACATGGAGTGCCAGTGAGCATTGTTTCAGATAGGGACCCAAGGTTCACTTCCAGATTTTGGAAAAGCTTATAGCGTGCCTTGGGATCATAGCTGAATTTGAGTACTGCTTTTCACCCACAGACGGATGGTCAGTTGGAGCGAACCATACAGATATTGGAAGACATGCTCAGGGCATGTGCAATGGAGATGAGTGGCAGTTGGGAAGAATATATACCTCTTATGGAGTTTGCATATAACAACAGTTACCAAGCTACAATTGGGATGGCTCCGTATGAGGCGTTATATGGCAGAAAGTGCAGGACTCCTTTGTATTGGGATGAGGTAGGTGAACGTCGAATGTTAGGACCTGAGATGATCCAAATGACTTGTGACAAAGTCGACGTTATTAGAGAACGGATTAAAGCAGCTCAGTCCCGTCAAAAGAGCTATGCGGACACCCGCATAAAAGATATTGAATTTCAGCCAGGAGAAAAGGTATTTCTCAAGATCTCTCCTTCTAAAGGGTTGCAAAGGTTTCACAGAAATGGGAAGTTGAGCCCAAGATACATTAGACCATTTGAGATCTTATCCCGGGTTGGCTCAGTAGCCCACATGCTTGCTCTGCCACCTTCACTTGGGGATGTTCACAATGTATTCCATGTATCCATGCTGAAGAGATACGTGCATGATCCATCTCATGTACTACCCGTGGAACCAGAGTACCTAGAAGCTAATATGACTTATACAGAACAGCCAGCTGAAATTTTGGACCGGAAGGTGAAAACCCTTCGCAACCGCTCCATTTCCTATGTAAAGGTGCGATGGGCTGGTCACTTACTTGAAGAAGCATCTTGGGAGGTAGAAGATGAAATGCGAGCCAAGTACCCTCACCTTTTTGATCAACCAGGTACGCAATTTTGAGGACAAAATTTTTCAGAAGGGGGGGTAATGTAATACCCCGCTTCTTAAACCCGGTCTGATTAAGCGGTTAAACCGATTTAACCATGCAGGAATCGAGCCAGAGGAAATTAGAGCGGGTTCCTTATGGGCTATGATGGCACGGGTGACCTTAAACACCGGCTGGCCCGACAGGTCCGAGCCAGTGCCAAAAGAGATGGGAGTGCCCAAGCCGTGTACATGCACCTACCATAAGGCCATGTACGGATAAAGCAGGTATTATAGCCGTATTTTAAGATATATACGTATTCTACACCGTATGCCAGGGGTGGGGTTCGTGCTGAGGCTCGAACCCGGTCAAAATCCCAAGTTTTGGCCCTCAGGTGGGTAGGACAGGTGGGTGCACCCACCCACCTGAGTGACCCATCCATGTGCACTATTCACTTAATTAGGAATTGTATATATAGCTTTATGTTTTTTTCTTTTCTTTCCATTTATGTCACCCGTACGTTGGTGAGGATAGTAAAGAGGAGAGAGAAAAGAAAGGGAAGAAGAAAGTAAGAGAAGGAAGAGAAGGAAGAGGAAGGAAAGAGGGATTTCAGCGGTGCCGAAGCTTGATCTTCCCATTCCGGCGCCGGGAGAGTGATCTTCAAGTCTAGATCTACAGTTAGAGGTAAGCAAGTTGGGTTTTGTGAACATTCACCATACCCAAGCTTTAAACCCTTGATTCGAGTATGCTTTCTTGAGATCTTGTAAATCCCCTTTGAAATGATGAATCTAAGGTTTAATAAATGATTTATGTGTTGATCTTGAAGGATTTGAAGAGATATTGACAAGGTGGAAGAAGCATTGTGAGTTTGAAGTGATTTGGAGGGTTTGAAGTCGGTCTTGAGCGAAGAAGGTAAGATGGTTTCCCATCACTTGGATCTAACCTAGATCTAGGTTAGAACCATCCTATAGGACCTTGAAGGTGTGAAGAATGGGTGGGGAGAAGCCTCATTTGAATCCCCACAGAATGGAGAAAGTTGGGAAGAAATAGGGTGTTTCCCGCCAAGACCGGTGGGTACAATCGGTGGGCCCCTACCCGCCTGTGGGCACCCACCTGAGAAGGCAGGGGGGCCTTCGGGCCCAATCGGCGGGCCCAACCGGCGGGCCCCTACCCGCCGGTCCTAGTAGGGGCCCCTGGCCCAACCGGCGGGTACAACCGACGGGCCCCTACCCGCCGGTCCCAACCGGTGGGTAGGACCGGTGGGCTAAAGTGCCCACCTGTCTGACCCACCCGTGTGGCCCCGAGGGTGATCCTTATGTCCGATTGGACCCAAATTGGACGTGTGACCTTCTTTTGACGTTCTAAACACGATTTTGATATCGGATTTCATTAATTTTGATCCTAAGATGGTGAAGTACTAACCCCGCTCAATTATGTTAGGTTCACCAAATCCTACCCGATCCGCACCGGATCTCACCCGTACCGAGCGGGAATCCTTGTACGCTACAAGTAAGTGGGGAGAGGACGTTTGGCATTTTTTCAAGGCATTGTTTGGCATTCATTTAATTATATCTAGTCTAGTCATACCATCATGAATATGCTATGTAGATTAGTCATTCCACACATTGATGTGCATATGTGCTATGTTTACTTTCTAAATGCCAATTGAATGAGATGTTTATATGTTGAATGTGGACATCATGGTGCATGATGCATTGATAGACTAGATGCCGTAGTCGGCATGGAAACGAGTGCATTGGTGGCCCGTGGAATGGGACGCGGTGGCATATAAGAGCATGCGGTATTAGGATTTTCACCATCCCGTGCTATGGCCCTTCCCAACAGGGGTTAAGGTGTTGGGTTATCATTTGGGGGGAAGCAGTGGTCGTGTTCGTCGGGTCACTGTGGCGGTTAGACATAACGCCCGGTGGGTCATTTAGGACAGTCGGCAACCCCGGTGGAACATTAAAGAGGGCCAATCGTACTGCTTTTAAATTGTTGGAGTCAGCACCTTTATTTTCAGTCATTTACATTTCTGTTGAGAGCCGGTGGACGGCATTGTCTTTACTTTTGTCTTTACTTTTCTGAGTACTCACGGTGGGCCTTCTCCGACAGCCCTATGGGCGTATCACGGGAGGGAGTTTGCGGCTCGTACCCGGAGTATACGCGCACTGTGGCTGTAGTAGCACTAAAACCGAAGACTTAGTAATGTTGCTTAGGTGGATGTGATTTAAAATGTATAGCATGGCATGTAGTGCATATGATGTGTTGTGATGTGTGGACTGCTGTGTGGTCCATCTTTCTACTTACTGAGCTAGTGAGCTCATCCCACGTATACGCCCCTTTTGAGATGATTTTACAGGTCATACATCTGAGGAGCACGGGGTGGGTCCCACAGTCGAGTTTCCTAAAGGGGACTGGTGGACCCCTGGGGAGTTAGAGCACGGCGCTGACTGCTCGTGTGAGAGCTGTGCTGCGGGACAGCAGTTCTGAGGCCGAGCTGAGCTCCACCTTTAAAGCCGTGCTGAGCTCCACTTCTGAGGCCAAGCTGAGCTCTTCTAAGTGATGCCGAGCTGGGCATGACCCTTGATGCCGAGCTGATCTCCAGCCATGATACCGAGCCGAGCTGTGTACTCTGATTGTTTTGGTGGATTTCCTTATGTACTTGATATTTGAATTTTATTCTTTTTGTGTAGATATCATGCCTTCGGGCCCAAATGAATATAATTATTGTATCACTATCCGGGTATCAAGTATTATGGGATTATTCACAGGTAAAACTTAGTCTTCCGCTGATCTGATGAGTTTATATTAGTTGTGTGTATGCTGTGGTGGAATACAGTATCTGATGATCCTGGTAGGTTTGGGTTAACCGGTGTTAACTCGGTCACTGGCCCGGTTCAGTGTGAACGGGGTGTGACACCTTTAGTTGCCGGGATGCATACGCTATTACCTTACCGCGTTGCATGTGAACACAACCCAAACCAACTTTGGAAGCATCGGTATAGACTGTCATTCCACCTGTGCCTTCAGGAATAGTCAGCACAAGGGCAGTCACCAACATTTCTTTCAATTCCTGGAAGCTCTTCTCACATTCCTCTGCCCAGTCGAATTTCACACCCTTTTTAGTAAACTTGGTCATTGGTGCTGAGATTCGGGCGAAGTTCTCAATGAAACGCTGGTAGTATCCAGCCAAACCCAAGAAGCTTCTGATTTCGGTGACATTCTTGGGGCTTTCCCATTCCACTATTGCTTTCACCTTATTAGGATCTACTTCGATTCCAGCTTTAGACACTACGTGCCCTAGGAATCCAACTTGTTCAAGCCAGAATTCACACTTGTTGTACTTGGCAAACAACTGTTGATCTCTCAACCTCTGTAACACCATTCTCAAGTGTTGAGTGTGCTCCTCTTCGGTCTTGGAGTAGATCAAGGTGTCATCAATAAAAACAATTACCCATTTATCAAGCACATCCTGAAATACTCGATTCATTAGATCCATGAATGCTGCCGGTGCATTGGTTAACCCGAAAGATAACACTAGGAACTCATAGTGACCGTATCGAGTCCTAAATGTTGTTTTGGGTATATCACTGCTCTTTATCTTGAGCTGATAATAGCCAGACCAAAGGTCTATCTTTGAAAATACTCTGGCTCCCTGCAATTGATCAAATAAATCATCAATGCGTGGCAATGGATACCGGTTCTTAATGGTTAGCTTATTCAACTCCCGGTAATCTATGCACATACGCAAGCTGCCATCTTTCTTCTTGACAAACAACACTGGGGCACCCCAAGGTGAAACACTTGGGCGAATAAACCCCTTTTCCAATAGTTCCTGCAACTGCATCTGTAACTCCTTCAATTCAGCTGGTGCCATCCTGTATGGAGCCTTAGATACTAGAGCTTCTCCAGGAGTCAAGTCTATGGCAAACTCCAACTCTCTATCAGGTGGTAAATGCATCAGATCATCTGGGAAAACGTCGGGAAACTCTTTAACCACCTTTACCTCTTCTAGAGGTGTAATCCTTGCATCAACATCAAGTACCGATGCCAAGTAACCCTGACATCCACTTTCTAGCAATTTTACCGCTTGAAGAGCAGAGACAAGGACCTTCCTCACGCTTTTCATTGTATCTGCTCGGTATACCAATTCTTTCCGTTCATCATCTGTCACCCTAATCATCTTTTCAGCACAGATCACATTAGCTCGATGAGCCGACAACCAATCCATACCCAATATAACATCAAAATTCTACATATTAAATTTAATGAGTTGTGCATCAAGGTTCTTCCCACTAATTTCCACTGGCCACGGCCCATACACTTCCTTCAACTATGTAACTTTGCCAGTAGGCATACTAACAATCATTCCGCGATCTAGGATTCTGGGTGACATCCCAAGTTTCTCTACAAATCTCTTAGATGCGAATGAATGAGTAGCTCCTGAATCGAATAAAACATAGGCTGGTATGCCTGATATGGGTAGGATACCTAGTATAACAATGCATATTACTTCAGCAGGTTATCAATATTAATCATAACGAATTTCTTAATTTAAAATGTACCTGCTACTACTTCTGTACTGGCCTCAGCTTCCTCAGCTGACAGAGCATACATCCTTCCCTGCGGTTGATTTCCCTGAGCTAAGGGAGGTCGGTACACAAAGGGCTGACTGGTGGACAAGGCTGGTCTGGCCCGACAGTCTTTCGCATAATGCCCATATGAATGGCAGTTGAAGCAACGAATCTGAGACGTCGGAACTGGAGCGGGGTCCCTCTGCACTTGACCCGTTGCAGATGGAGGTCGAGGTGGCCTTGGAGCTGTAGGTGCCACACTAGTGTTTGGGCGGAAAGAAGTGGAACCCGAACCACCAACTTGTCTAGGAGGGTAGCCAGATGGCCTATAAGGCTGCCTATACATAGGCCCAGAACTGTACGATCCGCGGTATGCCTTGGAGGAATTTCCCATATCCGGAAATGGGTTTGTTCTCTTCCACAGTCCAGGGGTGAGGGACTGTTCACCCTTTTGCTTATCCTCCATGGTCTTGGCCTTCTGCACAATCTGGCCATATTCGGTCAAATCCAAGACCTCAAGTACAGACCCAATAGATGCTTTTAGGCCTTTTAGGAACCTTGCTGCCTTCTCTTCAGCTGTCCTCATATGCCTTGGGACAAAATGGAACAAACTCTCGAATTGTTGTTGGTACTCAAGGACAGTCTTACCTCCTTGAGTTAAGGCCATGAACTCAGTCTCCTTTCGGTCTCTGAAGCTGCGCGGATAATGGTTGTCCAAGAACAACTCCTTGAACTGCTCCCAAGTGGGTTCTGGATGAGCAGCCAACAATATAGGCTTGGAGGCTTGCCACCAAGAATTTGCCTCTTTCTTGAGTTGCAAACCAGCACAAATGAGTTTCTGTGCATCCGTGCACTCAAGCACCTCAAATATCTTCTCTAATTCTTGGATCCATTGGTCCGGTTCCAGAGGATCACTCCCCACCTTAGAGAATACAGGTGGTAAGTTCCTCTTGAATGACTCCACTACCTTTGACATATTATTTATCGGCGGGAAGTTAGGAGCATAAGCCGGATAGTAGGAGTATGGAGGAGGCATCCCATACTGAGGAACACCAAATAGTGGAATTGGAGGTGTACCCCTCACTTGTGGTCCCGTTCCCGTCCCTACAGGCGGGTCCTGTGGAGTGAGTACCCGGGGAGGTTGACCCGGTTGAGAAAAGTCCAACTGTTGCTGGATAGCAGTCATAAATGCTTGCTGTTGCGGAAGCATTTGTTGCTGAAATGCCTGTTGGGACTACTGAATTATAGTAGCAACATCTCCCGGTGTAATGACCGGTGGAGGGTCTGGGAGTGTAGTCATAGGTGGGTCCCCATGTGCCCCACCCTGACCAAGGGTCTCTGGAGGTAGTGGAGGTGAGGTTTGCCCCACAGAGCGGGACCCCCTGGGATTTTGTGGTCGACCGACCGGACGCGGACCCCGCGAGGTACCTCGGGCATTACTACCGGATCTAGTACGTACCATCGTATCCCTGTACCTGGAACATATCACACACCATATTGGTTAAACACTGGAGAATTGATTTCGACACACAATTATATGCCATCACATAAGGTATTGTAGTGTATGATAGTCCACAATAAATCGTAACTTAATTTCCAAGATACAGGGCCAATGCCCCAATAGGTACGTCAATGGTCCCACTTGACCATAACACATTAATCATAGGAATAATAATAATAATAATAATCAATGTAATCATGCTAGGAGGAGAGAAGGAAAGAAGAAAAAAAAATCTTCAAAATTTCCCAATTTTCACAACCGGTGGGCTGCACCGGCGGGTAGGGGCCAGCTGGTCGAGCCCGCCGATCCTAGTACCTCAAACTGGCGGGTGGCACTGGCGGGTAGGGGCCCGTCGGTCAGACCCGCCGGTCCTGCCCGTGTAAAAACACGAACAGGGCTCTACAGACCCTGTTCTATCTTGTCTCTTTCCCCAACTCCTTTCTCTTTCTTCCTCTCTTCCTTGGGCGATCTTGGAGGTCTCCTCGGCGCTTCTACTCGCGAGTCTACTCATCAACTCGGCGCTTTTGAGAAGGTTTAACTCTCCCTTTTCCTCAAGTAAGTTTCTTCTTCTCTTTTCTCAGAATCTCCCTTTTGGGGTAAAAGGCATGTGTAGGCTTCACTTTAGGTTGTCTTTCCATATTTTTCTCCATAGAATATTATTTCCATGTGATTGTGATGCTTCTACTGTGGTCGTTTGTAGTTTATTAGAATTTTATCTCTTCATTTGGAGAAAACCCCAATTCGTGCCCTAGGTTTCCAAATTTGGGGATTTCTTCAATTCTCACTCCTTTTCTCCAATTGATAACTCCTTTGTGATGCATTTCATTTGATTTATGATTAGCATGCTATAGATTTCATGAATTGTCCATTATACTTGGAATCCCCAGGTCTCCCCATGAAAAAACCCCTCTTTTTGTATTGGCTTCCTTGGTTTTCATCACATACTTGCATCTGTGGACCTCTATTGTCTATTTGGGTATGTTCTTGTACATTCATGATCCCGCTACCATGGCATTTCGTTCTAGACCTAGGATTTCAAGCTTTTTACTCCATTGTGAATGAGTTTGCGCATTGCAATTGAATCCTCTCAGGTTAATATGCTCTTCGCTGTCATTTTACTGTTTTGGCATGTTTCCCCTCTTTGTCACCTACCGTGCATCATATCCATTAGCTCCCTATCATTTCTAGCTTGTCGTCGTTCCCATTTTGCATAAATTTGGGTTTTGGGCTTCCCTTTTTCTGCTGTCATTTTCTTTTTCTTTACTTACCCCACCTTCTTTTTCTTCTTGCCAGGATGTCATCTCGAACCGGCAAGGGACCATCTTCCTCTGGAATTCGACGTAAGACGACCGCTTCTAAGCGGAAGAGTGCGGAGACCATCTCTTCAGCCCCTCGCACAGGGAGACCCGGACTTGCCCGGTCTGACCCTACCGACTATGATGAGGAGCACTTCCTTAGTGCAGAGGCAGCAGCCAATTGGCCCATTTTCCTGAAGAGGTCAGTGATGATGGAGAAGACCGTGGTGGTCGACGACTTCCACAAGGCTCGGCTTCAGGAGAGGTTCTCAGCATTGGGCTGGGATTCTATCCTTCACGTAGACCGACCATGTTACAAGCAGCTAGTCCTCCGGTTCTACTACAACTTGGAGGTGTCTTATCCATACGGGGAGTTCACCATTAGCAGCTTGGTGAAGGGGGTAGACATCCAGCTGACGGTGGGTACCTTGGCCAGCATCTTGGGCATATCGACGGCTGGACACCGATACTAGAGTCCTCCCAGGAGTAAGTGTCACACCCCGTTCACACTGAATCGGGCCAGTGACCGAGTTAACACCGGTTAACCCAAACCTGCCAGGATCATCAGATACTGTATTCCACCACAGCATACACACAACTAATATAAACTCATCAGATCAGCGGAAGACTAAGTTTTACCTGTGAATAATCCCATAATACTTGATACCCGGATAGTGATACAATAATTATATACATTTGGGCCCGAAGGCATGATATATACACAAAAAGAATAAAATTCAAATATCAAGTACATAAGGAAATCCACCAAAACAATCAGAGTACACAGCTCGGCTCGGTATCAAGGCTGGAGCTCAGCTCGGCATCAAGGGTCGTGCCCAGCTCTGCATCACATAGAAGAGCTCAGCTCGGCCTCAGAAGTGGAGCTTAGCACGGCCTCAAAGGTGGAGCTCAGCTCGGCCTCAGAACTGTTATCCCGCAGCACAGCTCTCGCACGAGCAGTCAGCGTCATGCTCTAACTCCCCAGGGGTCCACCAGTCCTCTTCAGGAAACTCGACTGTGGGACCCACCCCGTGCTCCTTAAATGTATGACCTGCAAAATCATCTAAAAAGGGGCGTATACGTGGGATGAGCTCACTAGCTCAGTAAGTAGAAAGATGGACCACACAGCAGTCCACACATCACAACACATCATATGCACTACATGCCATGCTATACATTTTAAATCACATCCACCTAAGAAACATTACTAAGTCCTCAGTTTTAGTGCTACTACAACCACAGCGCGCGTATACTCCGGGTACGAGCCGCGAACTCCCTCCCGCGATACGCCCATAGGGCTGTCGGAGAAGGCCCACCGTGAGTACTCAAAAAAGTAAAGACAATGTCATCCACCGGCTCTCAACAGAAATGTAAATGACTGAAAATAAAGGTGCTGACTCCAGCAATTTAAAAGCAGTACGATTGGCCCTCTTGAATGTACCACCGGGGTTGCCGACTGTCCCACATGACCCGTTGCACGTTATGTCTAACCGCCACAGTGACCCGACGACCGCGACCACTGCTTCCCCCCAAATGATAACCCAACACCTTAACCCTTGTTGGGAAGGGTCGTAGCACGGGATGGTGAGAATCCTAATACCGCATGCTCCTATATGACAATAGTACGATTGTATAGTGCCTCCGTGTCCCATTCCACAGGCCACCAATACATTCGTTTCCAAGCCGACTACGGCATCTAGTCTATCAATGCATCATGCATCATGATGTCCACATTAAACATATAAACATCTCATTCAATTGGCATTTAGAAAGTAAACATAGCACATATGCACATCAATGTGTGGAATGACTAATCTACATAGCATATTCATGATGGTATGACTAGACTAGATATAATTAAATGAATGCCAAACAATGCCTTGAAACAAGGCCAAACGTCCTCTCCCCACTTACTTGTAGCGTACAAGGATTCCCGCTCGGTACGGGTGAGATCCGGTGCGGATCGGGTAGGATTTGGTGAACCTAACATAATTGAGCGGGGTTAGTACTTCACAATCTTAGGATCAAAATTAATGAAATCCGATGTCAAAATCTTGTTTAGAACGTCAAAAGAAGGTCACACGTCCGATTTGGGTCCAATCGGACATAAGGATCACCCTCGGGGCCACACGGGTGGGTCAGACAAGTGGGCAGTCTGGCCCACCGGTCCTACCCACCGGTTGTACCCGCCGGTTGGGCCAGGGGCCCCTACTAGGACTGGAGGATAGGGGCCCGCCGGTATGGTCCGTCGGTTGGGCCCGCCGGTTGGGCCCGAAGGCCCCCTGCCTTCTCAGGTGGGTGCCCATAGGCGGGTAGGGGCCCACCGGTTGTACCCACCGGTCTTGGCGGGAAACACCCTATTTCTTCCCAACTTTCTCTATTCTGTGGGGATTCAAATGGGGCTTCTTCCCACCCATTCTTCACACCTTCAAGGTCCTATAGGATGGTTCTAACCTAGATCTAGGTTAGATCCAAGTGATGGGAAACCATCTTACCTTCTTCGCTCAAGAACGACTTCAAACCCTCAAAATCACTTCAAACTCACAATGCTTCTTCCACCTTGTCAATATCTCTTCAAATCCTTCAAGATCAACACATAAATCATCTATTAAACCTTAGATTCATCATTTCAAAGGGGATTTACAAGATCTCAAGAAACCATACTCGAATCAAGGGTTTAAAGCTTGGGTATGGTGAATGTTCAGAAAATCCAACTTTGCTTACCTCTAACTGTAGATCTAGAGTTGAAGATCACTCTCTCGGCGCCGGAATGGGAAGATCGAGCTTCGGTGCCGCTGAAATCCCTCTTTTCTTCCTCTTCCTTCTCTTCACTTCTTCTTTCCTTTCTTTTCTCTCTCCTCTTTACTATCCTCACCAACGTACGGGTGACATAAATGGAAAGAAAAGAAAAAACATAAAGCTATATATACAATTCCTAATTAAGTGAATAGTGCACATGGATGGGTCACTCAGGTGGGTGGGTGCACCCACCTGTCCTACCCACCTGAGGGCCAAAACTTGGGATTTTGACCGGGTTCGGGCCTCGGCACGAACCCCACCCCTGGCATACGGTGTAGAATACGTATATATCTTAAAATACGGCTATAATACCTGCTTTATCCGTACATGGCCTTATGGTAGGTGCATGTACACGGCTTGGGCACTCCCGTCTCTTCTGGCACTGGCTTGGACTTGTCGGGCCAACCGGTGTTTAAGGTCACCCGTGCCATCATAGCCCATAAGGAACCCGCTCTAATTTCCTCTGGTTCGGTTCCTACATGGTTAAATCGGTTCAACCGCTTAATCAGACCGGGTTTAAGAAGCGGGGTATTACAGTAAGCCTCTGGGACCGTTCATGAGTTTGGAGACGTCGGACTTCATTTATGAGACTATCTGCGGCAGCAGCACCCGTCCGGAGTCCGATACGTCCTTCTACCCCGAGGTTCATCTATTTGCTTGGTTGGTCCAGTTCAACCTGCTCCCCAGAGGAGGTCATCAGAACCAGGTGGGTTTCATGGGGGCTTTCATCGCTTTCTGCATCTTCACGGCCGCAGAGGGAGGCGGCGAGCACTTATGCCTCCCGTACATCATTCTCAGGACGATGGAGCACCACACTTCCCACCCTGAGGATGGAGGATTCCCCTACGGTAGGATCCTCACTAGGATCTTCGAGTTCTTTGGGGTGGACTTGAGCGGCGAGGAGGGGAAGACTCCGGCTGATAGGTTCGACAGGAGTAACCTCCTGAGGATGGGTCTCCACACCCTCATGGATTCACCTCCGAGAGCAGGAGCTCAGAGAGGTAGGGGTAGGAGGGCTGCCCCTATGGAGGATGTCCACATGGAGGAGGAGTCCAGCGAGGAGGATGAGGACTACGTTCCTCAGGACGAGGAGGATGACCTGGCTGGTGGTGGCATCCCTGAGGAGGCGCCTCAGGAGTCGAGAGGTCCCGGTCCTAGTTCTTCCAGAGCTGCAGCCTCACCACATAGAGCCCCACCACCTGGGAGTGGCACATACGACTTCGAGGGCATGATGTCCTCCATGCGGGCCTTGCAGGATGGCCAGGTTCAGCTACTGAGATGGCTGGACGAGAGTGCCTCCAGGGAGGAACGCATCCTGGAGAGGCAAGCCACTTTGGAGACTCCTTTCTCCAGCTGGGCCAGGACTTGAGCACCACGGCTAACGCCATGTCCGCCGACTTTGGCCGACTACGGAGGGTGGTACGGATGGTGAACGCGAGGTTCGATTACTACGACCACCGCCTCGACGTCAACTCTAGGCCTCCGGCGAACGTGGTGATCATCGATGACGACGACGACGATGACCAGTGAGGGTTTAGCTCGCCCACACCAGCTGTTTATCCATTTTCTCTTTTTTTTTGTAGACCTTATTGTATACTCATTCCTTGTATTTGTACTGTAACTGGAATCATTTATGGAATAATATACTTTTGGATAGTGATTTTTGTGGTGAATTCAAATGTGGAGTACTTGTGTAGTTTAGTTGTGTATTTTGCTACTTTTGATCATTGTTATTTCATATTATCTATTGTTTATCAGGTGTTTTTGTGTAAAATTTTTAGAAATCCCATTTTACGCCGTTATGCTACCGAATTTTCGTCAAACTAGTACTCTATAGGTTATATCACCAACCTAATTACCTTTTATCTATACTCACGCATGCCATGAATGCAACATATAATGCAACCCCTTTTAATACTTTCTTTCTTTGGCTTTTAACTCCTTAAAGCTTTTATATTAACCCAACCCCATTTCCCTATTATATAGTCTATGGGATTCTAATGGTATGCTGTGAGTGGAGCAGAGCATCACGCTCTGATACCATCGTTTGTCACACCCCGTTCTCCCAGAACCTGGCCAGTGACCGGGTTAACACCTTTTAACCCAAACCTGCCAGGATCATCAGATACTGTACTCCACCACAGCATACACTCAACTAAAATAAGCTCATCAGATCAGCGAAAGACTAAGTTTTACCTGTGAATAATCCCATAATACTTGATACCCGAATTGTGATACAATAATCATATACATGTGGGCCCGAAGGCATGATATTTACACAATAAAAGTACAATTCATATATCAAGTATGTAAAGAAAATCATCAAAATAATAAAAGTACACAGCTCGGCTCGGCAACAAAGGCTAGAGCTCAGCTCGGCATCAAGGGTTGAGCCTAGCTTGGCATCACATAGAAGAGCTTAGCTCGGCCTCAGAAGTGGAGCTCAGCACGGCCTCAAAGGTGGAGCTCAGCTCGGCCTCAGAACTGCTGTCCCGCAGCACAACTCTCGCACGAGCAGTCAGTGCCATGCTCTAACTCCTCAGGAGTCCACCAGTCCTCTTCAGGAAACTCGACTATGGGACCCACCCCGTGCTCCTCAGATGTATGACCTGCAAAATCATCTAAAAAGGGGGTGTACACGTGGGATGAGCTCACTAGCTCAGTAAGTGGTAAGATGGACCACACAGCAGTCCACACATCAAAACACAATCATATGCACTACATGTCATGCTATACATTTTAAATCACATCCACCTAAGCAACATTACTAAGTCCTTGGTTTTAGTGCTACTACAACCACAGTGCGCGTATACTCCGGGTACGAGCCGCGAACTCCCTCCCCCGATACGCCCATAGGGCTGTCGGAGAAGGCCCACCGTGAGTACTCGGAAAAGTAAAGACAATGCCGTCCACCGGCTCTCAACAGAAATGTAAATGACTGAAAATAAAGGTGCTGACTCCAGCAATTTAAAAGCAGTACGATTGGCCCTCTTGAATGTACCACCGGGGTTGCCGACTGTCCTACATGACCCGTCGAGCGTTATGTCTAACCGCCATAGTGACCCGACACCGCGACCACTGCTTCCCCCCAAATGATAACCCAACACCTTAACCCCTATTGGGAAGGGTCGTAGCACGGGATGGTGAAAATCCTAATACCGCATGCTCCTATATGACAATAGTACGATTGCATAGTGCCTCCGTGTCCCATTCCATGGGCCACCAATGCACTCGTTTTCCAAGCCGACTACGGCATCTAGTCTATCAATGCATCATGCACCATGATGTCCACATTCAACATATAAACATCTCATTCAATTGGCATTTACAAAGTAAACATAGCACATATGCATAACAATGTGAGGAATGACTAATCTACATAGCATATTCATGATGGCATGACTAGACTAGATATAATTAAATGAATTCCAAACAATGCCTTGAAACAAGGTCAAACATCCTCTCCCCACTTACCTGTAGCGTACAAGGATTCCTGTTCGGTACGGGTGAGATCCGGTGCGAATCGGGTAGGATTTGGTGAACCTAACATAATTGAGCGGGGTTAGTACTTCACCATTTTAGGATCAAAATTAACGAGATCCGATGACAAAATCATGTTTAAAACATTAAAAGAAGGTCACACGTCCGATTTGGGTCCAATCGGACGTAAGAATCACCTTCGGGGCCACACGGGTGGGTCAGACAGGTGGGCTGTCTGGCCCACCGGTCCTACCCACCGATTTGGACCGGCGGGTAGGGGCCCACCGGTAGGGCCCGCTGGTTCCACCCGCCGATTGGGCCAGGGGCCCCTGCTAGGACCGGAGGGTAGGGTGGCCCGTCGGTTGGCCTGCCGGTTGTGCCCGAAGGCCCCCCTGCCCTCTCAGGTGGGTGCCCACAGGCGGGTAGGGGCCCACCGGTTGCACCCACCGGTCTTGGCGGGAAAAACCCTGTTTCTTCCCAACTTCCTCCATTCTTTGGGGATTCAAATGGGGCTTTTCCCAACCCATTCTTCACACCTTCAAGGTCTTATAGGATGGTTCTAACCTAGATCTAGGTTAGATTCAAGGGATGGGAAACCATCTTACCTTCTTTGCTCAAGAACAACCTCAAACCCTCCAAATCACTTCAAACCCACAATGCTTCTTCCACCTTGTCAATACCTCTTCAAATCCTTCAAGATCAACACATAAATCATCAATTAAACCTTAGATTCATCATTTCAAAGGGGATTTACAAGATCTCATGAAACCCTACTAGAATCAAGGGTTTAAGCTTGGGTATGGTGAATGTTCAAAGAACCTGACTTTGCTTACCTCCAAATGTAGATCTAGAGTTGAAGATCACTCTCCCGGCACCGGAATGGGAAGATCAAGCTTCGGTGCCGCTGAAATCCTTCTCTTCTTCCTCTTCCTTCTCTTCCCTTCTTCTTCCCTTTCTTTTCTCTCTCCTCTTTACTCTTCTCACCAACGCACGGGTGTCATGAATGAAAGAAAAGAAAATCATAAAGCTATATATATAATTCCTACATAAGTGAACAGTGCACATGGATGGGTCACTCAGGTGGGTGGGTGTACCCACCTGTCCGCCTACCTGAGGGCCAAAACTTGGGATTTTGACAGGGTTCGGGCCTCGGCACGAACCCCACCCCTGGCATACGATGTAGCATACATATATACCTTAAGATACGGCTATAATACTTGCTTTATCTGTACTTGGCCTTATGGTAGGTGCATGTACACGGCTTGGGCACTCCCGTCTCTTCTGGCACTAACTCAGACTTGTCGGGCCAGCCGGTGTTTAAGGTCACCCTTGCCATCATAGCCCATAAGGAACCCGCTCTAACTCCCTTTGGTTTGGTTCCTGCATGGTTAAACCGGTTCAACCACGAAATTAGACCGGGATTAAGAAGCAGGGTATTACATTACCCCCCCTTGTGAAAAATTTCATCCTCGAAATTACGTACCTGGTTGTTAAAAAAGATGAGGGTACTTGGCTTGCATTTCATCCTCTTCCTCCCAAGATGCTTCTTCAAGTGAATGATCAGCCCATCGCACCTTTACATAGGAAATGGAGCGGTTGCGAAGGGTTTTCACCTTCCAGTCCAAAATTTCAGTTGGCTGTTCTGTATAGGTCATGTCAGCTTCTAGGTACTCTGCTTCCACGGGTAGTACATGAGATGGATTATGCACGTATCTCTTCAGCATGGATACATGGAATACATTGTGAACATCCCCAAGTGAAGGTGGCAGAGCAAGCATGTAGGCTACTGAGCCAACCCGGGATAAGATCTCAAATGGTCCAATGTATCTTGGGTTCAACTTCTCATTTCTGTGAAACCTTTGCAACCCTTTAGTAGGAGAGATCTTGAGGAATACCTTTTCTCCTGGCTGAAATTCAATGTCTTTTCTGTGGGTGTCCGCATAGCTCTTTTGACGAAACTGAGCTGCATTAATCCATTCTCTAATAACGTCGACTTTGTCACAAGTCATTTGGATCATCTCAGGTCCTAACATTCGACGTTCACCTACCTCATCCCAATACAAAGGAGTTCTGCACTTTTTGCCATATAACGCCTCATATGGAGCCATCCCAATTGTAGCTTGGTAACTGTTGTTATATGCAAACTCCATAAGAGGTATATATTCTTCCCAACTGCCACTCATCTCCATTGTACATGCCCTGAGTATGTCCTCTAATATCTGTATGGTTCGCTCCGACTGACCATCGGTCTGTGGGTGAAAAGCAGTACTCAAATTCAATTGTGATCCCAAGGCACGCTGTAAGTTTTTCCAAAATCTGGAAGTGAACCTTGGGTACCTATCTGAAACAATGCTCACTGGCACCCCATGTAAGCGCACTATGTTGTCCATGTAAAGTTGTGCTAGTTTGGCCATGGAGAACTTGGTCTTGATGGGAATGAAATGAGCAGTCTTGGTAAGCCGATCCACGATCACCCATATCGCGTCCATTCCCTTAGGTGTACTTGGTAGTCCGGTGACAAAGTCCATTGTAATCCTTTCCCACTTCCATTCTGGTACTGGGAGTGGCTGAAGAGTACCATAAGGTCGATGCCTCTCAGCTTTTACTTTCTGACATGTCAGACAAGTCGCCACATACAGAGCTATGGTGACTTTCATGTTTGGCCACCAGTAACTTTGTTTGAGGTCTTTGTACATCTTGGTACTTCCTGGGTGAAGTGAGTACTCGGAGCTATGTGCTTCTCGCACTATCTTGTCTTGTATATCCAAATCATCGGGTACACACAATCTGTCTCGAAACATCAATGCCCCATCACTGGCTAAAGTAAAATCTAGGTCGTTCATTGTTTGATCTTGAACCTTAATTCTGATCCGCTGCAATTCCAGATCCAAAGGTTGCTTCATTATCACCTCTTGCCTAATTGCCGAATGCACCTGTAGAGCCGTCAAGGATACCGTCAACCATTTAAGGTTTTCTGGTTGAGGTTCAAGCTCTAAGGTTGCCCCCTCATATAAGAGGGTTTCATCCATTAGCATCACCTCTTGCACGAGTGGTGGGCTGACTGCTAAGTATGAGAGCGACACAGTCTGTGTTTTCCGACTCAATGCATCTGCCACTACATTTGCCTTGCCGGGATGATACTGAATATCGCAGTCATAATCCTTCATGAGTTCCAACCATCTTCTCTGTCTCATGTTCAAATCCTTCTGGGTGAAGAAGTACTTCAGGCTTTTGTGATCACTGTATATCTCACACTTCTCACCATACAAATAATGTCGCCAGATCTTAAGAGCAAAAATGACTGCAGCCAGTTCTAAGTCATGAGTGGGGTAATTCTTCTCGTACTCCTTTAGTTGTCGGGATGCATACGCTATTACCTTACCACGTTGCATGAGAACACAACCCAAACCAACTTTGGAAGCATCGGTATAGACTGTCATTCCACCTGTGCCTTCAGGAATAGTCAGCACAGGGGCAGTCACCAACCTTTCTTTCAATTCCTGGAAGCTCTTCTCACATTCCTCTGCCCAGTCGAATTTCACACCCTTTTTAGTCAACTTGGTCATTGGTGCTGAGATCCGAGCAAAATCCTCGATGAAACGCCGGTAGTATCCAGCCAAACCCAAGAAGCTTCTAATTTCAGTAACATTCTTGGGGCTTTCCCATTCCACTACTGCTTTCACCTTAGCAGGATCTACTTCGATTCCGACTTTAGACACTACGTGCCCCAGGAATCCAACTTGTTCAAGCCAGAATTCACACTTGCTGTACTTGGCAAACAACTGTTGATCTCTCAACCTCTGTAACACCATTCTCAAGTGTTGAGTGTGCTCCTCTTCCGTCTTCGAGTAGATCAAGATGTCGTCAATAAAAACAATTACCCATTTATCGAGCACATCCTGAAATACTCGATTCATTAGATCCATGAATGCTGCCGGTGCATTGGTTAACCCGAAAGATAACACTAGGAACTCATAGTGACCGTATCGAGTCCTAAATGTTGTTTTGGGTATATCACCGCTCTTTATCTTGAGCTGATAATAGCCGGACCGAAGGTCTATCTTTGAAAATACTCCGGCTCCCTGCAACTGGTCAAATAGATCATCAATCCGTGGCAATGGATACCGGTTCTTAATGGTTAGCTTATTTAACTCCCGGTAATCTATGCACATACGCAAACTGCCATCTTTCTTCTTAACAAACAACACTGGGGCACCCCAAGGTGAAACACTTGGGCGAATAAACCCCTTTTCCAATAGTTCCTGCAACTGCATCTGCAACTCCTTCAATTTAGTTGGTGCCATCCTGTATGGAGCCTTAGATACTAGAGCTGCTCCAGGAGTCAAATCTATGGCAAATTCCAACTCTCTATCAGGTGGTAAATGCATCAGATCATCTGGGAAAACGTCGGGAAACTCTTTAACCACCTTTACCTCTTCTAGAGGTGTAATCCTTGCATCAACATCAAGTACCGATGCCAAGTAACCCTAACATCCACTTTCTAGCAATTTTACCGCTTGAAGAGCAGAGACAAGGACCTTCCTCACCCTTTTCATTGTATCTGCTCGGTATACCAATTCTTTCCCTTCGTCATCTGTCACCCTTATCAGCTTTTCAGCACAAATCACATTAGCTCGATGAGCCGACAACCAATCCATACCCAATATAACATCAAAATTCTGCATATTAAACTTAATGAGTTGTGCATCAAGGTTCTTCCCACTAATTTCCACTGGGCACGGCCCATACACTTCCTTCAACTGTGCAACTTTACCAGTAGGCATACTAACAATCATTCCATGATCTAGGATCCTGGGTGACATCCCAAGTTTCTTTACGAATCTCTTAGATGCGAATGAATGAGTAGCTCCTGAATCGAATAAAACATAGGCTGCTATGCCTGCTATGGGTAGGATACCTAGTGTAACAATGCATAAAATTTCAGCAGGTCATCAATATTAATCATAATAAATTTCTTAATTTAAAATGTACCTGCCACTACTTCTGTACTGGCCTCAGCTTCCTCAGCTGACAGAGCATACATCCTCCCCTGCTGTTGATTCTCTCAAGCTAAAGGAGGTCGGTACGCAGCGGGCTGACTGGAGGGTAAGGCTGGTCTGGCCCGACAGTCTTTCGCATAATGCCCATATGAATGACAGTTGAAGCAACGAATCTGAGACGTAGGAACTGGGGCGAGGCCCCTCTGCACTTAACCCGTTATAGATGGAGGTCAAGGTGGCCTTGGAGCTGTAGGTGCCACACTAGTGTTCAAGCGAAAAGAGGTGGAACCTGAACCACCAACTGGTCGAGGAGGGTAGCCAGATGACCTATAGGGCTGTCTATTCATAGGCCCAGAACTGTATGATC
>NC_056557.1:7592666-7603617 GCF_013358625.1 Macadamia integrifolia
AAAAAAAAAAAAAAAAAAAAGAAACTTGAGATCAAATTGAGACTGTTATCCTCAGATCAAGTCACATTAGATATATCATACTGTTGTTATTAGAATAGCTAGAATTTAAGGATTTGGATACATGTATTGGATTAAACCCAAGAATGACTATTTTAAGGGATTTCAAAGGGTGGTTTAAGGGACTGATGATTATGAATGGACCCTATTGAACCAAATCATTGAAGACGGTGTGGTATTTATATCAAGTAGAGGTACAGATCATATGAGGTATAGAGAAAGGTCCTCCCCGGTGCTATGGTGAATAGAACCAGGAGTAAACTAGAGTCAGGAGTAGATCCCAAGAGGATGATATCTGACAGACCTCACCTATGTTACACATTTTGGCAGTTCACCAAGAAGACTTATTAGACTTATGATGAAACAGAGTTCATTCTTTTTCTCATTCTATTTTATATACGTCTATTATTTTAGACACTTAACTCCTCCATCGGAAATCTCAAATTCAAATTCCATTATCTCCCATTTGATGAAAGGGATGGAGAAATCATACAACTCTGGTGGTGACCACTACTACCGCTGACATAGATGAGCATCTCCACAACAATTTAGCTTCCATAGAAGTCTGTACATCTCTTCCCAGCTCCGTTGTTGATTACTTGATTTTGCTGTTTTTTTTTTCTTGGTAAATTTCTTCATTTAGTTTATTTATTTGTTTCTGATATATTTGGTTGTGGTTTAATTAGGGATTTGAGGTTCAAGATACCTAGTGCTTGAGTTGCTGTTAGACGAAATCAAATGTGGTATCCGTCATCACCACAGAGGTCCAGGTACGTCTCTAGTGGAATTACCCATTTTTTTAGAGGAAATTACACTCCTCTCCTCTGTCTTTTGCCTTAATATCAATCACTTTCTCTCTACTTTGAAATCTATCAGCACCCTCCTCCGAGCTTTCAAGATGCTTACTTCCATTCTATTATTCCCTAACAATGTTAGATGGTGAAATAATAGGACAAACTTACCCTTATCATATATGAAACCCCAAATCTAATATATTAAAATTCAATAATACCCTTATCAGCTTTAAATCCCCAAAAGTAGCCAATTTGATCAAATTTAGGGATTAGAAGAGAACTGCGCGCGGCGACCTAAGTGAGGCAACGGCAACTGACCCAAGCAGTGGCAACTGAGGCAGCAGCGATGTGAGTAACAGACATTTCTATCTCCAAATCCTCCTCTCGTTCACATCAATCGATTGAGGAAAGGTTTCAATCTCTTACTTCATAAACCCAAAAACATAAGGGAGTAGTGTTTTAGGAATCTCATAATATATAAGGGCAATATGGATATTAAAATATTAGTGTTAGGCTTATGCCATCACTTAACAGTGATAACTCACGTTTAGGGGGACAGAGGTAAGCATTTTGGAAGCTCAGGGGAAGCTGTTGATAGGTTTCAACAAAGGTGAAAGTTTGGCCTTGACAATCCAAACTTGCCTTAACCCGCCCTGAACCCGAACAGGGTTTGGGCCAAGTTTTTTGACCTTGAGGGCGAGTAAGGGTTGAAAAACCCCAACCTTGGGTCAGGGTCAGGGTCAGGGTCAGGGTTGGGTCGGGCTCAGGAGTTCTAGGCTTGGCCCAATCCGACCCTGACTTTTAACCCTAAGGCCCTGATTATATAATATGTGTAATATATATATATATATATATATATACTCCTTTTACATCATTAATTATACATATTATTATAATATATACACATTGTAACATAGGTTATAATATAATATATTATAATGTTCCATGCACACATCGCTTACATTTTCACTTTAAAAAACCCAATACATAACATATCATAAAGTATAACTCATCACCCACATTTGATTTTCAAAAATCCGCTGGAATGATGTATTGGTATTAGATGTATGTTACAAAAAAAAAAAAAAAAAGGATAGATGTAAGATCCCGACCGAACTTAGCTTGGCTAGCCTTGAGGGCGGGTTATGATTGAATTTTTCCAGGCCCTGGCATGGTTGGGCTGGGCTCAGGCTCGATTAAAGGGATCCAGGGTTGAGCTTGGGTTTTAAGAAACCCGACCCAACCCGACCCTGTTTCACCTCTAGGTTTCAAAGTAAAAGGGAGGTGATTGATATTAAGGTAAAGTACAAGGGGGGGAGTGTAATTTCCTCGTTTTTTGTATTTTAATTTCTTATTCTTTCTTCTGTAATTGATAAATTACGTTTAGAGCTTGCTCTGTTCTTTTAAGAAGCTGGAAGTGAGAGGTTTGGTTTATAAGGATAAATCAAATCGGTCGATCTTTCTTCTTGCTGCTTATTTGCTGCATCTGTTCATTTTTTAACCTGTTGATCCATTTGTTCTCCTTCCAGTTTTTGGCTACCGGCCAAATTCCAGAGGGACTTCTTACTGTATTCAACGATGTGGAGATTTACAGACTTTGCAGATCTCAACGAGGCCTTGGTGGCTATACCTTACAAGAAGCTCCTCTAAGTTACAGAAAATCCAGATCGATGTGAGATACTGCAGATTAACTCTTTTTTGCATTTTATTAACTTTCTAAAAATGTTAAGATTATGCAAATCTGGTTTCTGGGTGTCATTGATTTGTAGGGTTTTGTTCATTAGCTTCTGTTGCAGAACCTTTTTGGGCTTCCTCAAAGCTCAAGGCCCTTTCAATTTAGCTTCTGCAATCAATAAGTGGGAGCCAGTTCTAATTTTCTGGTTCGGCATCTTCATCCCTTCATCATCACTTGAATCCGCATCGGTGAAATTGGCAGGCAGCTGAGAAGGCCCAATCTTCATCTGCAGCAGAACTCAGATGTTGATGGGAGGCCGAGGAGGTCCAATCATGATTTCATCCTCCTCCCGACCTTCATCATCTTCAATCATGGAACTGAGTATTATTTTGGATTCGACATTTCCATTACTGGAATCATGCTCCATTGATTTAGCCTTTGGCATTGTAGAGATTGTCAGAGCTTTCACCCTCAAGAATATGGATTCCAAGTAGTGTATAATGAAATTATCCACATTGCTTTCTTTCATTTTTCAAAATTTTCGGGGTTTCTTTCCGATTTGGAGTACAAAACACATCTCAGTGAAGATCTACACTAGATTTGGAGGTTGATTGAGTTTCGGAGTAATTTTCAACCTCATATATTCCCATAACTGAGTTCAAGGTTTCCTCCTCTTTCCTTCTGATTTTTATTTATTTTGTAAAGGATTAAAAAATTCTTCAATTTACAGAAATGAAAACAACTTTGCCCAAAAGTGTTCAATCCTATTACTTAAAATAAGAGGAGCCGATGGTTATTTGGAGATCAAAAGAACTGCAGCACTTTAATAAGAAATGTTTTTACTAATCATAGCTTATTATGATTTGTTTTATATTTTTTGGAATTTTTCCAATTTGTTTTTTTTTTTCTTGGAATTTTTCCAATGTATAACCGATTTGGATCGATACAGGGACCTTTCCAGCCAAACAGTTCTATTATGTTGAAGTTCAAGTCAGACAATATCCGGATCAGTATCCGATACCCAGGACGATACCAATACTTGTTTCAGGATTGGTCAGGTATTAGGATCGGTCTCAAGCGATACTGATCCAGCCAAATCAGCCAATCTGATATCAATACTTGATTCTATGATGCAGGCTCTCTCTCTCTCTCTCTCTCTCTCTCTCTCTCTCTCTTTTTCCTCCACCTTTGAAAAAATCCCCCATGCCTCTCATTTCTCATTAGGCCTCCCATTAGTTGAACCACTAGCTCCAAGAAAGGAGATGGCATACCTAACCTCTTTCCATTTTTTACCCTCAACTAATATCTAACAATCTCTTTTAAGTGTTTTTTTTTTTTTTTTCTCCTTTTTGGGAAAAATTTCCCCTCCTACTCCCTTTCCCTTTCCCTCTACCCCTCAACGGATCCAAATCCTCTGTCATTCTTAAATATGTTATTATTGTGTTATTTTAGGTGCAGAAATTGACATGTAGCGAAAGGCAAGTGGACGGTGTAGATTAAGTGAGAGAAGGATATATCATTAAAACCAGTTCTAAGTTCAAAGCAAACCTGGTTTGATTCTCTCACCTAAAAGCTCTCCATCTTGATGTACTCTTTAACATGTGACTTCTCTCTATTGATCTTGAATCTAAGTTTCTCTGTTACAACAGCAAACGCCCGAAGTTTGGGGAAGACGATTTCAGATCTTGGATTTGAGTTTCCATATTAATCAAGTGACCTTTTCACCGGAGCTAATATTGTCAGTTTTCTCCAAAGGTTGGAGAGATTTTTCCAATTGCTGAAGTTCTAGAAATTCTTGGAGCGACTCTTTCTCACCACACGTCAAACATTCAATCTAAGCCTTATCATATTGGATCTCTTTAGCATGAGAAACCAGATCTAAAATATCTATGGAAACTTGGATTTGAGTTTCTATATTAATCAGGTATTGGAGCTAATATTGTCAGTTTTTCCAAAGGTTTGAGAGGTTTTCTGATCGTTGAAGTTCCGGAAGTTCTTGGAGCGTTTTTCTCACCATCTATCAAACATTGAATCCTAAGTCTGATCATATTCAATCTGTTTAGCATGACAAATCAGATATAAAACTTATAGATCTAAATAATTTCTATGGAAACTGATTTATTAGAAGTTACAGAGACTGGAGACGAGAGGCCAAAACGAAAGATCTAAAATCGTCTTCCCCGAGCTCCGGGCGTTTCTATTGTAACAGAGAGAAATCGCAGGTTGAAAAGTAACAATGAGATGGAAGAGAAGAAAGGACGAAGAAGAGACTTCAGAGGGAGAGAGATATGTCGGATTGTTTGAATCCTTTCAGGTGAGAGAACCAAATCGGGTTTGATTTGAACTTAAAACCGGTTTTCTTATTAAATCTGGTTTTAATAGTACATCCTTCTCTCACTTAATCTGTGCCGTCCACCTGTCCTTTGCCACATGTCCTATTCTGCACCTAGAATATCACAAGAATAACATATATAAGAATAACAAAGGATCTGGATCCACCCCTCAACCCTTCCCTGAACCTCTCCTTCCTTGCGGACACCGCCCTCCCTTACAAGGCCATCGACATGCTTAATCAATTACTAGTTTCAGAATCCGTTTAATAGATTTCGAATCGATTTTAGCTTTCCAATTGCAACTCAATTTGGGTTTTTTGAACTGATTTCTTAAACCTGGTTTCTGTTTATTGGGTAGTCTTTCATTAGTTCATTTATGAATTTTGTTATGAACTCCTGAAGTTTCTACCATCGATTCTCATATCTGTCTAGGTTCTCAAGTTGGTACATTGGCTAGCATTTCCTTTTAATTTTTTGAACTACTTCCTTTTTTTTTCTTTACCCTATTCTCACGAACTTATCTTTATCATGTGATGTTCTTTAAAGAAATAAAAATACCTTAAAGAAGATTCAAGAGGGTCCAGTTATGAAAACATTCTTTCTTGAAGATAAACCTGCAACGTGTCGTGAACAACATAAAAGAGAGAAGGATAAGAAAACAGAAGAAGAAGTAGAGACCATAATACTGTATCTACTACCAGAGTGCTAGAGAGGATCCTAATCCATCATACCCGGATCAACTACATAAGCTATTTAGATGATAGATGTCCAACTTAAGATGGAAATGAGTGAAAGTATTATGTACTTTTTAAAGTTATTTGAGACAGTGAAGGCCAAAGAATCAATGATTGTAGCACTTTCTCGTCAATTTTACTTCTGCCAACATGGATTGCAAAGCCTTTTCGTCCTCAATCATAGTATTAATCATGAATCTGATTGCGTGCGGTGAAAGAAAAAAAAAAGGAGAAAATTTGAGAATATGTAATGTAATGAATCATTACCATGAATTGGAATCCCACCTCAAAAACCCAATTTATTCTCTGTAATATTCATTATAATTATACCCAGAACAGAAGAAAAACTGAACAAAGATACTAAAGGTTTTATTTCATAAATCATGGAAGGTCAGCCCTTTTCCTTTATAATCTGTATTCTTTTTGGACTTGTTATTAAAGTCATGCAATTTCTTTAATTGTTGAATCCTGAATCTTCTCAATTCAATATAAGACTGAATCGTTGCACTTGAGGGGTTAAAAGCACCCCAATGTGATGATGGGATGCTATTAACCATTAAAATGGTGCAAATATTCTCCTGCAAATTACAGGTAATGTATAGTTATGAAATTGATTCCAATTTCGAGCCAGCCCCTTTTCCCATTTTCTCCTTTTCCCCTTTCTTTTCCTTTGCAACAAAGGAATGAATTCTTTTGGTAGCACTTGCTTAAGGAATTATGTACTGGATCCTTTGCTTCATACTCTAAACAATAGTTAAGTGATGATTCTTTATGCATCAGACTTCCATTAAAGGCAACAAAAAAAAACATAGATGAATGCACTTGAGAGATACAAGTTAACATCTTGGGTTGACCTGAAAAAATTTCCATGGCCAAGTCTAAAATAATCTTCATCTCTAGCCACTATTAACATCCTAGGTAGCCTTAGTTCTGCACTTCGTTCATTGTTCATCTTTGTTGGAAGAATATCTTTAGGCTGTGTTTGGTAGCCAAGAGAAGAAAAGAAAAGAAAAGAAAAGAAAGGAAAAATGAATCTAGAAAAGAAAAGAAAAGAGAAGAGAAGAGAAGAAAAGAAATGAAATGGTGAAAAAATAACAAGATTATGTATGTTTGGTAACCAAGAGAAGAAAAGAAAAGAAAAGAAAAAAATTCGAAAAATTTTGAATTTTAGGAGAGAGATAGAATAGGAAATCATTGTGTAATCATTATTTTTTGTCTTATTATCCTTTCATATTTTCTTGTGTTTTTGGTAAGAAAATTTTTTGGGGAATAAAAGAAAATTTCACAATTCCTAGGAGAAATTTTAAATTTGAAAAAGGAGAATCTTCTCTTAGGTGAAAACATACCAAGTGCAAAGAAAAATTCTTAACCCTAGAAAAAAAGTACAAAAAGTGTACATTTTTCTTTTCTTTTCTTCTCTTGGCTACCAAACATAGCCTCAAGAGAAAAAAAGAAAAGAAAAAAGAATTTAGAAAAGAAAAGAGAAGAAATGGTGGGAAAATAAAAAGAGTATGTATATTTGGTTACCAAGAGAAGAAAAGAAAAGAAAAAAATTCAAAAAATTTTGAATTTTAAGAGAGAGATAGATGCATAGGAAATCATTGTGTAACCATTCATTTTTGTCTTATTATATTTTCATATTTTCTCATGTTTTCTTATGTTTTTGGCAAGAAAATTTATGGGGGAGCAAAAAAAAATTTCATAATTCCCAATAGAAATTTTGAATTTGAAAATGGGAATCTTCTTTTGGGTGAAGACATACCAAGTGCAAAGAAAAATTCTCAACCCAAGGAAAAAAGAACAAAAAGTGTATTTTTTTCTTTTCTTTTCTTGGCTACCAAACACAGCCTTAGGGTTTTGTTTTGAACGGGTGAAAGAGTCAAAATACAATATTGAAGGGTAAAATGGGTATTATCCCTTATCAAAATATTAAACAAACTTAACAGTATAAAAAACTTAACAGAGTCAATTTATTAGTAAAATCTAACTTACTTACATGGGAAGGGGATGTAATTTTTGAAAACACAAGAGAGTGATTTTTGAGAAGAGCAAAGTACAAGGCAGGTGACATAAATTACTCTTATTATTTTTTGGAAACGTGTGGAAACACAACTTTCTGCTACTCTTCTCCTTCATTCTCTCTCTTCACTTTTCTTCTCCCCCTATCTCCTTATTTCTTTCAGGTTACCAAAAAAAAAAAAAACTCCCTATTTCTTTGGATTCTTGCAAATCAAACCAGTGACCATATCGAACTCCTCTCTCTCACCATCAACATCTCATGTCCTCTCTCTACTCATTGTCATTAGATACGTAAATAAAAAATAAATTCAGAAATTTTCCTTTCTTAAATTGATTCCTAAAACTATGATATGGGGATTCGGCTCGTCTCCAACGATGCTCCAAATTGTTGGATGCTCAACACGTGGATTCCGATGTATCCAATGACTGAAAGACTTCAACCCGTCTCTCCTCTTGCTGAACGACTTAAGAGGGCGAAGAAACACTGAAACCCGATCCATTGCTTTCTCTCGGGCTCTTCTCCCTCCATCTCCCTCTTTCCTATTTTTCCTTCTTTCCCTCTTATGAGCTTGAAAATCTTGAGAACTTCATTGAAGATCTTGCGACAATGACAGTGATGATGGCGATGATGATGTGGTAGAGAAGGAGAGATATGTGGTGGCATCTGGCAACTTTCTCTTGTTCTTCTAATGGGTCGATTGTCTTGCTTCGGCTTCCCCACTACCACCACTCACTCTTGTTAGATAATCTTTCAAATATTCCGAGAGATCATCAAAGCGAAATCGAACCTTGATTTTCTTAAGCAACTCGTATCCGATCGTTCTAGGCATACAATAATCTGTTCCATCATATTGACTTTCAAACCCTTGACACAGCCACCAAAAACGTAAGAAACCTATATATCAATTATAGAGGGGGATCTAAGGAAAAGAGAGGAGATTGAAAACCGAAGCTAGGTGGGGAGAGAGAGAGATCTCTCCTTCTCCTCTCACCGTCATCGCCATCTTCACCGTCGTTGTCACCATTGAGGAATCGAAGTCAGGTTTGGGTTTCGTCTAGCTTTGGATCGGGATGTCGCTCTATGGGAGATTGTTGGATGCTCGTTGTGTATTGGGTTCACAAGAATAGGGCTCTACCTTGTATGTGTGTATAAGTAGATATTTTTCTACTTGCTACTCTAAGTGAAATAGATTCGTCCTAACCATTAGGACAACCTGGATGGGTACACCTACACACCCACACATATACAATGCGTATGACAGGGTTCGATCCCACGATCTACTCCCCGGGGCGCCAGCTCTTTAAGCCGGAGCTGCCACCACTAGGCTATCCTAGTGTTTGTAATTTTCATGTTTTGATTATGATCTTAAAACTTGGGAATCGATCATAATCTATACGATTTTCATATCAAATAGGTCTCAGTTGGGATCGGATTAGACAGAGAGATTTACCTTTCTTTAAGAAAGTGGTATTTTGATCCATTCTACCCTTACCTTACCAGTGGATTGGATTGGAGATCCGAATTTTAAAACTGTAGTTTTGACACAATAAATTGAAGTTTTTCATTTCAGGTTTGGAATGAAATCATTCTCAAAACCCACCAATCCAACCAAATCCAATTTCACTCAATGGCTTTTATTGGAATTCCTAAAATGGATCAACAATTTGTGCATTGCGGTAAATTCTGATCTAAACAAACTTCCCCATGTTATCTATCAAGGGAACAAAAAAATTCCTCAACCATCTCCACATTCTTTTCTAGAAGTGGGGTTTTTGGGGTCCATAAACGATAATCCTTTTTTTTTTTTTTCCCTTCCTACTTTTAAAGCTTTTCCGTCTAAAGCTATTGTCGAGTGTTATCGGCCTTTTCTTTTTCCTCATAATCATATGTTCATTGATTATTGAATAAATAACATAATGAAGTCTCTCTTTGGTTTGATTTCTATTTGTATTTATTTGACTTATTTTTATTTTTACAAGTGCTTGGTATAATTTATAGCATCTATTTTTATTTATAATAAATTAGAATAAACTACAAATCACAAATTACTCTCAAGCTATTTTTGATTTGTGGCAACAAATCATTTATGTTGATTTTTGCTACCTTACATGAGCATGTGTGCTAAACTACTCAAATCTATCTTCTCTCTTGCTCGAAGGTCAAAGCTCAAAGCTCAAAGCTGAAGGTGTAAACTGAAACATAATTTTTCATTATATAATCGATTTTATAAATAATAACCAAACGAATACTATTTATGGTCCATAATTTATCGTCACAAATAATTTCTAAAAAATAGTTAATAAATACAAATAGAAATCATATCAAAGAGAGCCGAAGCACACTGATATGGTTTATATATACTACAGTGCTCCAAAATGATTCAGATTTGATTTAGATGGAAATTAATCGGGACCAATGCGGATTCCGATTATAGGTTTTCTATACTTTGTTTTCACATTCTCACATCCCTCATATCAAATCCAAGTCCCCCCACCCCAAGCAAAGCAAGTTCTCATTTGACTGTTGACATCATTGTAATGATGAATGAGTTCACAATGCAGACGAAAAATTGGAAATACATGTATACAAACAAGGGGATTAAACAAAGATGAGGTGTGTTAGAATAAACACTAAAGAAAACAAAGAAAACAAACAGATTCACACAAGATAACACAGAGACTTAACGAGTTTCACACATCAATGTGATGTGCTACATCCTCGGGTAAAGAAGAAAATGATTCATTAAGTTGGAAGAAAAATTACAATGGAGATCTCCCAAGAACATTCAAACTCGCGGTAAGAACATTCGCCTAGAAACCCTAACACGAAAAGATCCAAATCTTACTTACACAACAAAACATTATAACATATCAATACTCCTCCAAGTCGGGTTGCTACCAAATTTTATCTGAGCGAGTCAATCTTCAAAATAGTTCAAGAATTCGAGACACATAACAAGGTGGGGAATAAAAAATCCCAACACCATATTCATAAAGGCTGAGAAGATCCATGGTTGAAGATGATGAAGGTCGGAAGGATGATGTAACCATGACTGGACCTCCTCGGCCTCTAGCAACATCTGAGTTCTGCTGTGGATGAGAATAGGAAGGTGTGGAAGGGATGATTGGGCTTCCTTGGCTGCTTGCTCAATGATTTCAGAAGATACCAAATCCTAACCGAGAAAACTGCACCGGCTTAAAGAAGTCTTTAAAATCTGTATAACAGCGGATGAAGTGTATAAAATATAACAACCCACCCAACCTGGATGAATATAAATGAAGTGAATTCCTGATAAATTCAATATTTAAGAACCTAAAATTCACTATCCAATCTATGAA
>NC_056557.1:7603973-7645591 GCF_013358625.1 Macadamia integrifolia
CTAATTAACCAAAACCAATAGATTAGAAAATAATTCCATAACAAATCAATAAATAAACGAAGAAATAAAGAAAGAACCAAAATCAAGTAAGCAATGGACCTGAGAAGAGATGACAGAATTGTACTATTTCTCTCTCCCTCTGATCATCAAATGGTAGACAGTGGATTCTATGTTGAGAATTCCGACGGAGGAGTTGAAGAGGCCGGGTACTCTCGATTATCTGAAAAGGGTGAAAAGAAGAAGAAGAAGAAGTGAATTTGAATATAGAATAGAATGAGATAGAAGCATGAACTCCGCTACATCAGAATTACTAAAAGAATTAAGTTACTGTTCTTACCTTTCATCAAGTATATGATCTATTGTGTCTTGTCCACTTCTTTTTCCTCCATCTCTTGTTAGTCTGGAAGTTACCACTTGTTCGATCTTCTCCCCATCAATAAAGATTTTTGGGATGTGGGATATCTTGCTCCAATTCTCACATATCTCCTTTAGGAAGCATAGTTTCAAGTTACGACATCTCATGATCTTCAACTCTTGGAGTGCAGTGAGATGCTGCAACTCCCTCTCAGGAATTGACTTGATCTTAGAACAGGTTCGAATATCCAGAATCTGAAGTGATGTGAGTTGCCCTAAGCCTTCAGGTAACGATGAGTAAGGTGATTTTCTCACACACAGTAACTTGAGCTTTGGAAGAAACATGTGGTTGTTTGATACAAATGTTTTTGAAAATGAACCTGCATTCTCTTTTAAAACCAACTCTTCAACGTCCAGAGAAGCAAGATGAGAGGATGGAGATGGCTTCCAAGTCAACTTCGGACACTCCCATATGAACAACTTCCTCAGGGATGTAGCTTGGGTAAGGTGCGGTGGAAAGGACTTTAACTTGGGCAATTCAATAAGTAGAAGATACTGGAGACACGGCATAAAGATAAACTTTTTCCCATATTGAACTCCCATATCCCACTCTTTCAAATTCCACATCGCATCCAACTGAAATACTTTCAACTTTGGGAATATAATGTCAACCTTATTGTCACTTCCTATAGCACTGTCTTTTTTTGGTAGACTTTCTGTAGCATTGTCAATGGCAAAAAACTCAACTCCTATGGATTTCACTTTATCCATTTTAGCAAGTACAAGGGTTTCAAGGAATGGTAGTTTCTTTAGAATTGGAGGCAATTGCTTACAGTTACTACACCCAGAAAGTTCCAAGAAAATAAGATTGGAAGAGAACATGAAGTCTGCATTACTACCCATCCAATTGGGGTACTCGGCCCCAGGGTAGTCCCTAATTTTTAGTTTCTCAAGGTTTGGGTGCGGTAGGAGACTTTCTAGCACATCCTTCATCCTCCTCGATAACATATCTCCTCCAAAAATTGCTACTTCTTCTTCTTCTTCTTCTTCTTCTTCTTCTCCTTCTTCTTCTTTTGTTTTACCTTTCCCATCAACTTCTTCTTCATCTTCATCTTCATCTTCATCTACATCAATGATATCCTCATTAACTCGTGAAAGACTAGTAGATTGGCTAAAATAGAAATGCACAGCACGAAGGTGATGCTTATTCACCAAGCATGCCATCTTAGCCTCATTTTCATCTTCCACTCTCCCCAAACCTTTTATACGTAGAGAACCTTTTAAGAAGTTAAGATCTTTTAATTCTCCAAGCTTACATCCTCCTCCTTTTACCCCACCAACAATGAAGTCTGACAAACCACACAGCCTGCTTAATCTCCCAAATCCTTCTGGTAAGTAGCTCAGTCTAAGAGTTTCTGTCAAATCAAGATTTAACAAATTGACCATTCGCCCAATCCCATCAGGTAGTTTGAAAAGATTCCTGCATGCGGACAGTTCCAGTACTTGCAAATTGTACAAACTAGTCAGTGTTTCAGGTAGTTCTCTAACCCTTGCCCCGGCCAAGTTGAGGTATTTTAGATGTACCAATTTCTCTATCTCATTTGGTAACTCTTCAAGGTAAGCACCACCCAAATCTAGTGTCCTCAGACATGTTAAGTGACCAAATAACTCAAAAGAAACTATAGGAATTTGCCCATAGATTATAAGAGTGCGCAAATTCTTCATCTTATAAAGGGAAGAAGGAATCATGCTTATCTCTTCTGTTAATAGAGATAAATGACGGGCTCTACTAAAGCTGGATTCCTGAGCAATAGTATCCTTAGTTGTAAAAGTAAAGCATTCATTTTCTACAAGGGATTTTGCAAAATTGTGGACAAGATCATGCATTCCATAATATTCTATGAAACCCTTCGAATAGTTAATGTTTTTTTGAAAAAATGAGCGTATGACCAAACTATTAAAGCACTCATCACCTACTTTAAACAAATCCCCACGGCCTGTTGCCAAGCTATCACCAAGAAAGCCTTGTGCGATCCATTCTCTGATTGTAGGTAATTTTCCAAAGCAATCATTTATCGGCATGATTGAACAATATGCAAAGCATTGTTTCAAATGAGAGGGCAAATCGTTATAGCTTAGTAACAGAGCCGGCAAGATTGGTTGATCAACATTTGATATAACCTTCCATACATCACTTTCCAATATATATTGCCAATCTTGTTTTGAATTTTTGAAATGCAAAAGACTTCCCAAAGTCTTTGCCGAAAGAGGCAATCCCTTACACTTGTTAGCAAGTTTCATGCCAATTTCTTTCAATTGTTTAGACTCTTCCTTTTTACTTTCTTGAAAGGCATAATATTTCAACACTGCCCAACAACCTTCATCGGACAATTCTCCTAATTTATGTATATATGTGGTACCCATCATGGATGCAACATTCTCATTGCGAGTTGTTACAATAATTCTACTTCCTGGAGAACCGCGCTTGAGAGAAAGCGACAATGGATACCACAAACTATGATCCTCATTCCACACATCGTCCAACACTAGTAAGAAATGCTTTCCTTCAACAGAACTAGTCAGTTGACGATGCACAGATTGCCATGCAATATCATGATGACCACCTTGGGAGGCATTAATGTTCCCACCACCACCGCCGATTTCTTCAATAATACGCATGGCAACCTTCATTTTATCAAAATGTTTAGACACATGTACCCACATTCTCTTGTTGAAATGGTTTTTCACCCTATCATCATTGAAGACCAATTGGGCAAGTGTAGTTTTGCCCATACCGGCCATGCCAACGATAGAGATTATTATTATGGAGACTTCTTGATCATCAGAAACCATTTCTTGTTGAGTACTACTGCCCTCGCTTACCAACTTGCTTATTATGAAATTTTTATCCTCATCTCGACCAAATATTTTCGAGACATCAACAAGGGAGCTACTTTCTAGACTCCTCCTACTTGAATCATCATCTATCATGATTTCATTTCTAGAAGCAGTAGTTTCAATAAAATGAAATTTATCTTGCAAACTTGCAATTTCATCTACCCTTTCATTTATCTCCTTTATCCTATGACCAATGTCATGGCGCAGGCCAATTTTCTTGAATCTAAAGCAGCAAGGAGAAAACAAGTTGCTAGGGGGGCATACCTTCTTAGTCAGACTGATGCTTCTAGCACCTTGTATTTCAGATTTGAGAATTTCAGTGCTCCACTCATCCAACACATCATCAATGTCATAGGCTACGTCTTTCAGATCTTGTAACCAAAGCCGCACTGAATTGTCCTTGATTTGCCTCTCTTCAGCATCCTTGAGCACAGCCTGGATTTTGGTGAAAGAACGGGACAGCTTTTGGACTTCGTTTTTCACACCGACGACCAATCGGACCTCTTGTTCAACCTCCTTCTGGATGATGGTGCCCAATTGTTGCATGACACTGGAAACAAGAGCATCAACCATTGTTGGTATATAGTGATGAAGTAGCAAAGGGATTTGAATGTTCAAAAGGGAGTCACAGAAGGAAGGATTTGGGTTAGAAGGTTGAAAGGACTTGAGTGATCCTTCCGGGCTTTCCCCATTCATGTTAAATAGGAAGAACATTGATCTCTTGCTTGAAGAAGAAATCAGAATCATTAATCTTGGAGTTTTACTTTTTCTCTTGAGATATTCTTTTATGGGAATGCCTTTAGCTTGGCTGTACCATGAAGGTATTGGTACCCTTCTTGCTTCCCTTCATGTTAAAATGAAGTATTGATCTCTTACTTCAAGAATTAATACCTATTTGAACTCAATGTGTGGGACCGTAGAATATCACATTTGGAGGAATAGAGATGTGAGTGAGTTAATCCCGATTAGAACATTAGCTGCTAAGTTTGTCAAATGATCATAAAGAGTCTGCTTTCTTTCTTCTTCTGTTTTTTTTTCTCTCTCTCTTTTAAGAGTTGTGCCCTTGTGGGCTAGACAACATGCATTGGATCTGATTGGAAAATTAAAGATTATATTACTAACTTGAGTTTGAAGCTATTTTGGTTCTTAGTCTTTTGGATTTTGATAGCTTAGTGGGATCAAGTAAAGAATCCCAAGTAACCCACTAGATGTAGTAAGAGAAGACAAGAAGAATGACCTTTAGGAAAGAGATGAATGTTCAATGGAAGACAAAGAGGGATCGATCGATTTGGGTTAGAATAAGGTTGAGGACTTGAGTGATCCTTTCGGCTCCCCCATCCATGTTAAATAGAGAAGATTAATGATCTCTTGCTTGATCGATGGAGATCGAAACCAGAATCTTTCTTGGAGTGTAACTTCTTCTCTTCCTCAATTCTTTCATTAGAATGTCGTTGCCAAGTGAGAATTAAAGCATGACGTGCTGTACCATGAAGGTATTGGTACCTTGCTTCTTTTTTTGGGTAAAGTACCTTGCTTCCATTCATGTTAAAATAAGCAGGAGGAGGAAGAGAGATGTTGGTGAGTTAATCAATAGGTCTTGAGTGATCCTTACAAATTCCCCATTCATGTTAAATAGAGAGCATTGATCTCTTGTTTCAAGAAGAATCTAGAATCATTCTTGGAGTCTACTTTTTCTCTTATATTGATACCTTGCTCCTCATTCGTGTTAAAAAAAATATTATTATTATTATTATTATCTTCTTTCAAGAGATTTAAAACCTTGCTCCTCATTTGTTTTAAAATGAGTATAGGCAAGGGAACATTGCCCAGCGGCTCACCATCGTGCACCCAATGGGAGGCCCATACATGAGCTTCTTCAACACTGGCAGCATAGTCTTTCTGCCCTCTTGTGTCTAGTCGCGTACCTGTGTTAGTGGACAGAATTCTTTTATCCAATGAGTATATATTCCACTATCCTAATCTTGCTTCCTTTGATTTGATTTCTTTAGAGAAGGGATTCATCCTCTTTTACTTTTGTTGTGAGGAAGATATGATATAGAGACATGGACCTCATAAGATCATAGGGAAAATATTGAGATTTCAAAGATGGACAACGGATTTCACTGTCAACAAACGAAAGGACTCCCATAAACTGATTCGGATCCGTATTCCAAACCTTCCTCAGCAAGAATGGGAAGATTCAACATTCCTCTCTCTCGCTAAGGTGGTTGGGACCCAATTCTCAACTGATCATTAAACCAAGGTTTCGGTATAGCCAATATGCCAGGATTTGTGTGGATTCTGATATATCCAAACACACTGTAGGAAATGTACACTTACAGACATGGTGAGAAAATCATCATTACCTGTTTTCTATTGGGAGATGCATTTGAGAACAATAGTTTACATTTTGAATAAGGTGCCGAGTAAGTCAAATCCTAAGACCCCACATGAATTATGAAATGGTAGAAAACCTAACATTTTATTTTATTTTATTATAATTATTTCTTGGCTTAAACATCATCTGAATTAAAAAAAATAAATAAATAAATAAAAGAATAGTACAAGGAAAATGGCCCCGTAACCCAAAAAACACCGACAAAATAGGCGGTTTCCCCCTCCTATGATGAAGCCATTTGCGGGGCAAAATCACCTAACATAAAGCAAAGCCAATCCCAAGAGATGCTAAATCCAGGGAAAAAAAACATTTATATTCTATTAGAGGATTCAACTAATCACTTTTGCACAAGGTGATACAGTTAGTCTTTCGACTACCTCCTCCGAATTAATCTTTCACTTTCCTCTTCTTTGTTTAACTTTCTCATAGTCATTGAGCTCTTCCCATAGCCTAGTTGCCTCATCGACATTAGCAATTTCAGACTCCACCAAGCAAATCATGGCTACATGTTCGGGTTATGTGTAATGGAAATGGGACCTTATAACCCAAGATGTGAAAGCTTGATACTAGAACCATCAGTGGAAACTTTATTAGTTATTTTGAAAAGTCGACAGGCTATAGATTCTATTGTCCATCTTACTCTACCAGAGTTGTTGAATCTGAGTGAGTAGTTTTCTTTGAGGATGACTTGAGTGTTCATGTCACTCAAATATGGAGTTTTCACTTTTGAGAAGGAGCGTGTTATTGTGCTTGTATCCCAATTGCCACTATCCAGTTTTGTTTTTTCAGTTGTTGAGCAAGTAGTGGTTCGTATTAACAACGTTCACGGTATCGGGTTTCAACTAGGTTTCAAACTCTGGGGAGACCGAAATTTCGGTGAAAACTTGAGAAATTTCGAGGATACCGGGGAATTTTTCCCTGTATGGTGGAAACTTAGGTTTCGACTCCCAAACAGTGTTTTTTTTTTTTTTTTTTTTTGTCTGATTTTTTATATACAACTTATTTTAAACATTTCTAACACATTCACATCATTAGTTTCATAAATATATATATATATATATATATATAAAGTCTTATTTGTGTGGTGAACCAAAGGTTCGATAATCATTATGCTGACTTGTTAGCTTAAATTCTGAAACTTTACTACATAATGACTATATATAGTCTACAATCTGCATCAAAACATAAGACATAATCCAAATGATCCAAAATAGATAAAAATATTACATCATCGACATTTATCTATCGACACTGAACAGTAGTAACTCAATTACTCAACATTCCCAAGTAGTGACTCAATTCCAAGTAGAGTGTCTAGGCGGTTCCATCCAAGTAGTGACTCACTACCCTCAAGGCACGCATGTTATCTTTTCTAACATTGTTTAGTAAGCTATATATATACCTTATATCATAAAAAATCAACATTAATTCACATTAAGTTATAAAGAATCAACATTTAGAAAAATGCTCTTGTTCTATAATAATTTTGACTGGTCAAATGATTTTTATTTTTACATGAGACTTTTTGTATTAGTTATAACATAAAACCAGATTTCCAACAAGTCTAAGATTACTTAAATCTGAGTTGTAATGACATAGTTATGTTCCGGTCAAACTTAATTTAAAGTGCACGAATGCTGTTAAAATCGCCTGAATGAAAATAATTTTAGGGATATCAAAACAAAATATTATTTTATCGGACTTTTGGTTTTTAGCAATTGAAAAAACCCCAGCATTTAAAAGTTGAAAATCGTCCCTATAACCAAAATCCAATTTTTGTTCTTGGATTGGGGAGTTGATTTTTTATCCCTTAAGAATTTGATTTTTAAACTATTTTTATTTGATTCAAATAGGGGGTATTTCCTTATTTATGAATAATATCTTAAGTAAATGAAATGAAATAACAAATATAAAAAAACATTTACTGATATTTGACATAATAAGTGCCAAAAAATGAAAATCTCCACTGTTTCCCCAAGCTTCCCACACTTGGGAGACAAAATGCATAAGAGAAGGTTGAAGTTTCCCATGTTTCGCTCAACTAGGTCGTATCAGATCGAAACAGGTGATTTTTTAAAATCCCCTAAGGTTTCGTTTTAACCTAGATCAATACCTGCGAAACATGCGAAATTTTGCACGTTTCGCTTGAGTTCTTGAACCATGCATATTAAAGAACCTATGGAGTTTGCAGCAATAGAGCCTATGACTCTGGTTGTTGATCAGACTTCTATAGAGCCAGTTGTTTTAGAGGTTCCCTTGAGGGGGTCAGATAGGAATCACAAGTCTGCTATTTCCAATGATTACATTGTTTATTTTGTAGGAGCACGAGTTTGACATCTGTGTTAAGTTTGATTATTGCATTTTTTTTTTTGGCAATAAATTTCCCTAAAACAGTTGTTGTGTAAGCCACTTGCCTATCATGTACATTTATGTTTTTTATATTTTGTATGGTCGTGTTTGAGGGCATAGAAAGATCCTTCGACAACGACCTCTCTCAGCATTGGAGGTAAAAATTCAAATTACAATTACATACCCTTGTTGTCATACACCACAAACTTTTTTTCTAAGGGTATTACATATCTTGTTACACGTATATTGTCAGTAATCATTATGACATTGAACATTTTTCCAATTAGATTTTGATTTACAATGAAAGATCGAGTTTTCCTAAGGCCACATTCTCATTCATTGTGATCCATCGTTACCCAGACAACGGGGAAGATAGGTGAAGAGAGATGAGGTTCCATCTAGATCAGCCACCGGTGAAGCAGAACTTTGTCCCAAGTATATACTTTGTGGGGCAAAGTATATCAAGATAAACCAAAAATATACCTCGTGATTTTTATGGACTAGGGTCCCTTGCCAAATTTTTAGCGAGACAATTTTTTCAAGTGACAAAATAGAACTTTAAAATTCAAGACTGGAGAATGCACATAATTGAGTAGTGCTAAGAAAAGCAGCCTTTGATATGCATATACATGGGTGAGTATATAATTGAACAAGTCTGGAATTTGACAAGTAGTTCTTTAGTCAGCCCTGTCTAATGATTAGAATTACCATTTTTTAACTCGTTATAAAATTTTGTGAATAGTCAAGGGGAAGCTTACATTGGACGAACTATCAAATGATATTTTCTCATAAATTATATAAATATTTATGGGAAAAAGAAGCCTAAAAGGCAATGTGTCCTTGCAAATAGATGCATAATGGAAGGCGAAAATTCCACCATGTTGATGCTTCTAGTAGTGCTCTCATTGGCCCTATCTTTGTGCACGGGCCACACTGCCTTTTAGGAAACCCTCTCCCATTATTTATCTAATGGAAAAATATTTCTACATTGCCTTTGTACATATTCTTTTATACCCTTCTTACATAATAAAAAGTAGGGCCCATACTAACATTCTCTCTCATAATCAGACCATGTGGACCATATGGATGATACCATTTTTAACCCTTCACTAGTGTTGTGTAAAGATTCATTCTTACACTACCCTTATAGGAACCCTCATTCTTTATTTAATTATAGGGCAAAAGATCATTGCTTGGTCGTGTGGCCCAGTCCAAAAAAGGCACACATGCATAGGGACATTGACATGAAGATGGTTTTTTATTTCACAAGGGCTGGGGTGGTCTTTTGTTTTGGCATGGATTTCCCTTAATAATATGAAGGGAACATACCAATTACACTGCCGGTGTACAATAAACTAGTACCCAACGTGTCTATCTCTCTCTCTTTCCCTTTGAAATGGCTCCCTCCTTTCTTGTATGATACCCCACCCCACCCCACCCCACACCACACCACACCACACCACACCCATTGGTGTCACCCGCTAACTTAATACCTATCCCTCTCTCATATATAAATAAGGGAAAAAGAAGCCTGAAAGTTAACATGGCCCCTGGCCCCTGCACCCAAACAAAAAGGGCAGCAAAATGACCAACTCAACCCTCATGGTGAAAGTCGAAAATCTCACCCCTTTTGATGTTTTTGCAAGTGTTTCCATTAGCACCCATGCTGGTGTAGGGGCCAAACTGCCCCCTCTCCCTATAGAAAAAATAAATAAATAAATAAATAATCCATTTTTATCTAAAGAGATGATGAAGGAAAATTGCATTCCCATAGTTGGAAGTGGATGGACTCTTACGGAGCTATTGGCAACAAATACATCGTAAAATAGTGAGATGCGTGGACGTGCCTGAGTCATTCAGACTCGAGAGAACAATAATGGAATATAATTGATTTCTAAACATGGAGAAAGTGAGGTTTTCCATACCTCGATTGCTCCAAGGACTAAAAATTAAAAAGCAAACTCATAGAAATAGATAGAAAATTCCATCCATTAAAATTGATCCAGGAAAAACACAATCCATTATATCAACCATGGCAAAACAAATGAGTGCTAAGAATATAAACTGAGAAAAACATTTGTCTATGTTGATGTTCAACATACCAGAAACATGATCCAATGTCTCTGTTGATGTTAAACATACCAGAGATGTAATCATTACACTATGCAAGAAAGTATAGAACTTAAAAGAAGTACAATACTTCAAAAGAAAATATTAATCTAAAAGAAGAAAAAAAAAATGAAAAACGAAATGAAAGATAGACTTGATGTCTGAATTTGTTTTGATCTGTTGTTGATGTTATTTTCTTCCATTATAGTATCTTTTATAGTTTTATTCGAAAGATCCTGCTCTTTTGGCAATTTCGTAACTGCAGGCATGTCCTTAGTGGGATCGTTATTGGAATTACACTGCATTAACTGGTTGCAATTGCCTTAACCACTTAAGCCATGTGTTTGTAACTTCCCGGGAACTAAACCACGTTTGTACGAATTATATTGATTGACAATCGGTCAAACTGACCGAAAAGTCAGAATCAATTAGCTGATAGTAAAAAAATCGCAATCAGTCAGCTAACCAAAAAAAATCGCAATTAGTCAGCTAACAATAGTTAGAAATGGTCAATTCATAATATAAGCTTCTCATTGTCAGTCCGAAATTTTACTTGGAACCAACTCATGTTTGCATGAATTCTATCTCCAGCACCCATTTCATACAACGATAAGTCCTTTAATATAGGTTCCTTATCATCTGATTGGTTAATTGCCTTGTGCATTGACCGTGAATCATTCAATTCATAGAATTTTCAAATTATGGTGCCAACAAGAGCCTATATACATCAACACGGAAAAGTTTGGCAAAAGCAAAGAGGAATTGGAATAAAACAGAAACAGGATTGGCGTAAGGAAGCAGCAGGAATTGCAAGCCAATTTGTTTTCTTCACGAAGCCGACGCTGGAGGCAAACTCTCCTCATTTGACTTACTATTAGAAGAGTCATGTATCTCCAAGTAAGATGTCGGCAAGGACCCTCTAGAGCCTGTATGGCAACAAAAATGTCAGATTCTATAATATAACCCTCAAATTTTTTTTCCCAACTTGGTAAAATCCAAATTGGTGTGAACTTTGATATGTGAACACGGATTTGGGTGTTGGGTTTTATGTCTTGTATTATATAATATGGTTTACATAATTATTATTGGATTCGTATATATTTTGGTTAGACTTTAGATTTATTATATGTACAAGGGTAAAATTAAAACTGTGTGGGGATTATGGTTTCTTATATATTGTCTCTGTTGGAAAACCCAAGATACAAATAAGAGAGATCATTTTGTGAGATAGAAAATGATGTTTGAGAGTTTTCCGACATAGTGAAAAATTTCTGATTCTCTTGAGTGTACGTAGGCATTCGTGCCAAACCACGTTAAATTCTGTTAATAATCGTGCATTTGATTCCAGCACTTGGGATCCAACATGTCTGCAAAATTTCAGCCCATCTGAGCTGCCATTAGACAAAATTCCACAAAGTTTCTCTCTTTTAAAACCCTGCTTGTAACAAATTGTAGAAAATTCTAAATTGATTAACCAAAACTCACCAGCATCCTCTGAAACTTCTTCATTCTTTGTCCCGGGCTCTTGCTCGGTGGCTCTATGGAAGCAAAGAAATTTTTTGTTAAATTAAGAAAAGAACCTGATACAACATTGTATCCTATGATTGAATCCTAAAGGTTAGCAAACTCACCCGAAATCATGCTTGAATAATGGAATGTGACGGACCTTGAAACGATCTTTTGAATCATTGCCAATCCTCTCCATCTTCTCGTTAAAATCCTCATCCATTCCTGCAACCATCACAAGTTGGAGACTAGGGAGGTTTCCAAGGCCTTGAGGCGGCATTTTCAAATCTGGACAATGCCCAAAGGAAAGAAACTCAAGCTTTTCCATTCCTCCATTTATTTGCCAATGCTTTAGATTTCTCAGCTGGAAGATGGAGAGTCTCTTTAGCCCAGGAAAACCAGTATCACAGTTTATTTCATTTCCTAGGAAAGTGTTAGTCAAGCTGAGGACCGTGAGGTTACAAAGATCTTGTAGCATTGGAAGAGGATCATATGGTAAGAGATTGTCCCACAAGAATAAGCGACAAAGGAATGGGAAGCATTTCATTGCAGAGTCCAAGGCCACAACCGAACCTCCAATCCTTAATGTGTCGAGTTTTGTTGAGGAGTGTGCCAAAAATCCCATATGTAGCGTCCCTTTTTTCCCACATTTTATAGATAGTGATCGAAGGAAGTTCATCCTGTCAATGGAAGCACACAACTTTTCAGAATCAGCTTCTGCTACTCTTCCCATGGACAGTTTTCGGAGTTGGGTCCATCTTCCCAGTTCCTCTATCAAGCTGGTAGTAGCTCTCACGCCCGCAAGTGTTTGGAGTTGGAGTGGTGGTTGTTCCGTCAATTTTCCAAGTGGCATCTCCACAACTTCTCTTCTAAAAGAACTACAAAGATGTATGTGCCGCAGATTATAGCTAAGAAGTTGGGACATGCAACAGGGCAATCTCCTCACTTTTGTCTCTCTCACATCCAAGGTGTGAAGTTCCTTCAGCTGTAACAAGGTAGCAGGAAGCTCTCTAATTCCGCTTCTCCTCAACCCCAGGTATCTCAAACGGATCAGATTCTTCAAAGCAGAGGCAGGAATCTCCTCCAGCTTTGAGCCCTCCAGTCTTAGATATACTAGAAGAATTAGAGTACCCAAGCTGTTGGGCAAGGCTTTGATCTCTGAGCCTTGGAGATCCAAGTCCAACACTCTTAAGAGTTGAAATTCCGAAAGGCATCGACGCATAGTTGAGTATTGTAACTTACCCATTCCAGATATGATGCAAGAGCGTACACTTGCAGCCTTTTTTTTGTATGATGATGTTATTATGTCTTCAACATCCCCACCCTGAATGGAAAGGAGATGCAAACTTAAACTTGGCATAACTACATTTCCAGAGGATCCATTGTCTGTGGCATTAACAGAGTATCGCTTATTGGATCCATTAATGATATCAAGCACTACACTGCGAACTTGATCATCAAATTTACAAGATTTTAGATCTCCTTTAGCATCGAGATTTCCAGGTTGGATCAATTCCTTGTCGATGAGCTCTTGTAAGTAGGCCATGGAAACTTCTGTCGCTGTTTTCTCTGGAGTCTCCTCCACCAACCCTTCAGCAACCCATAACTGAATGACCCTCTTCAATGGAATCTCATCGTCTTTGGGGAAAATACCGAAATATAAGAAGCATGATTTAACAGGTAAATCCAATGCATCATAACTGAGCAATATTGCTTTTACTGTATCATCTCTATAAGATTTATCTAATTCCTCCAATTGGCGAAGACGTTTTTTCCAAACTTGACGGTTCTTGTCTCCCCGCAAGACCCCAGCAAGCAACTGGATCACAGAAAGTAGACCACCTGATTTTTGTGTGATCCCTCTTGCCATTTCTTCTAGCTCCGTTGGACAAGTCCCCGGAGTCGGTTGTGTTTCAGGAAACACCAATTGGCAGAACATAGTCCATGCTTCTTCCTCTTGTGACATGGCCTTGAGGTGGATTTGGACAAAGACTTGGTTAACCACGGTGTCAAAGACCCTACGATGTGGTAAATTACTTGTGAAAACGATCCTACCATGGCCGAAATTACTTGCGAAAACGATCCTGCTTGTGAAGAGGATTGGTCCCGTTCGAGCTAGTTGATGACCAAATGGGAAAGCAGGGAATACAACGCTCTCCCAAATTTCGATGTCTGAAACACCATCCAGAACCAACAGGAACCGCTTCCCATCCAAGCATTTATCTATTGCGGATAGTAAGGTTGGTTGATCCATCGTCTCCAATATGTAGGGAGGGGATCCAAAATAGAATTGGCGTAAAATCTCCCGAAGGACACTTTCAGTTTCTGAAGACAAAGGGTTTGAAATCCATGCATAACAGTCGAAATATTTCCTTACATTCTCATTCTTGTAGACACGGGTAACCACTCTGCTCTTCCCAATACCCTTTCTCCCTAACACGCCAATCACTTTGAATCTTTTGTCTTTATGATTCAGCAACAAATTCTCAATCCTATTCGCAACGTCGGAGTGGATAGGCATTTTGATTCTCCCCCCAGTCACATCATACGCTGATGGCCTTACTCCATAATTTCTAGAACTACCAAACGAGGTTGAGCTCTGTTCTTCGGCTTGAGTACTCTTACAGGCATTATCAAGAGCAGTTGGAATGCCGTCTGTTTGAATTTTTTGGATTTGTTCGCCTAACTGACGCACTTCCATCAACTGCTTCTTTAAATGGACTCGTGAGCATATAAAGGGAAGCTGATGATGACCTAACCACCCCAAAAATGGTGACCTCAGTCTCAGGTTGAATATCATAATATCATCGACCTTATCTTCCAAATCTTTTAGTGCTCGTCTCGAGTTCATGTACCCGATACCTGGGAGCTTGAGTTTCACTGCCTCAAATTCCTTGCGGACTTCAGGGAAAAGTGGACTGGTGTGGTGTAGGTAATACTGCAACTTCTCCTGTAAGAGACTGCCTGGGAGCAAATCCATCTTGCCTCTTCGGCTCTCAATTCAGCACCTGCTGCGACCACTCTTTCTCAACTCATCAAAGCCATTGGGAACTCTGCAAATTTAGAAGCAAGTATAAGAAAAGAAAGAAAAAAATGTTGGTCACCCTCAGACAGAAAACATTTGTCTTTTTAATAAATAAAATGCTGTACATTTTTTGATCGCTCCAGATGAGGAATGATGAAAAGTGGTTTTATCCCTAAGATATCAATATTATATTTTGATCCAATATCGGTAATATTTTATTATCAATATCAATGTCAATTGATATCAATATGAGGTGATACCTATCTAGTGTCAACGGGGTTGGTAGCCTACTGGAAGAAAGCTCTTGTTTTATCACCGTTAGAGTCGGCTGGCTGTGGGTTCGAGTTGCCACATCCCACTATCACTTGTTGGTCTTGTGAAAACATTGCTTGACCTATTGGAATGCATGTATATGGTCCTCTCAGCTCTTGGATCACTAATTAGGCACCCCAACTCCTCGATCTAATGCTTTGATCACTACAATGGAGAACCAAAAAACAAAAAGAAAACCGCCTCTTTAAAGCTCACGTATAGTTCCTTTCTTCTTGAAAGAAGAAAACATAAGGCAACTCGCACAAAATTAGTCGTCTATTTCCACCAACAGGTCCAACACCAAGAGTGGGATTGTCCCAATGTCAAGGCAAGCTAAGGGGTGTTTTAATGTAAATGTAAGCTATTTTTATTTTATTTATTTATTTATTTAAATAATAAGATAGTATCAATTCACTATCCGGTTTTAGGCATCGGGATGAGATTGGCTATTACAATCGATTCATATTATTATCTGCCTGACAATGGATCAGTGGTGCGTATGGAACCCAAAAAAAAAACTCTTTTGGAATTAAAATTATGTTATTTTATTTGGTAAAGAAAGTAGAATTATGCCTTCAAATTCAAATCATCTGCACTGAGCATTCAACAATTAGAATACATGGCCAAGCCCTCCTAATCGTTGGATGTTCATTATACATTTTCGCTCATTGCAAATAATTTGAACTCTATAAACTCTAAAATTAATTATTTAGTTCGCAAGAATGCACAATAAAGCCGATCCAATTCTGAATAAATTAATAATCCTTGCGCTCTCAAATTGTATGTTTTTTTTTTTTGGGTAAAAGAATTACTGTTAATTAATACGAAAATATTTGTAAAAACTAGATAATATGATTCTATCAATCAAGAAGTAGAATTATGCCAAACTGCATATTCGAAACTAACAAAACTTTCAAATTGGAGATAGGATCCGTTATTCGTACGATCACTTTGTCGTACAAGTCAGCATTCAACACCTATCATTCTATCTACTATTACAAGAAAAAAAAATATTTAAAAGCAAAACAGAAAGATGTTGAATGTTGACTCATAAGATTAAGAGTTGATACATTTTCTTGAAATCGTATGTTGCTTCCTATTTGTTAATTAAATTCCGTTTTCATCAAAAAAAAAAAAAGGTTAACAAATTCCGTACCGTTTGATTGGAAAAGAAAACTTTGACTTGTTCTGCTACTGCCGGCGACATCTGGAGATGGGATCTGACCTTGACGGCTCCTTGAAAGAGACCACAAGAACAGAGAGGTTGCAAAGAAAAAGCGAAGCAACAATCAAGAGCCAAAAACAATACTGCAAAGTCTGAAGAGAGAAATGTCAACTGCAGCAAATCCAAAGCACAAGAGATGGGTTTCTTAGACGGGCTTACCTTACCAGGCGAAAGGGAGTGAGAGATGAAGGAAGTAGAAGCAGAAGGTTTGGCATCTAATTTCTGGAAATTCTGATAGCAACGAGCAGAGAATTGTTGAAGAATGGGAAAGTTGACATCTTGGGGAACCTTGAGATAATGGGAAAGGGAAATGAGTGAGATAGTAATTGAATGCCCCTTCTTTTCTTCTTTTTAAAGGAAAGGACTGACAACATTGAAGGAGAAGGCTCTTGAGTGAGTTGGGGGTGAAAACTGGAGGGGCAAAGGACATTGATAAAGAAAAAAAGAAACCAGTAGGTCCACTTCTTGAGTGTGACACAGTTTAAGTATGTCCCTTGCAAATAAACTATAGGAATGCATGAGTAAAAGAGCAGAGTCCTGAATCAGATAACAATTAGCGGCATTCATGGCATTGAATCAACGTACATTGAAGAAATTCTGGGAACAGTGGGAACTCGAAATCTCAATTTTGTCAAGCTTGCTCCTACAGATCATCCTAATTCTCTTTGCAAACCTTAGAAAAAGAAGGTCCTCCAAATGGGTCGCTTTTGTTCTTTGGATGGCTTATCTAGCTGCAGATTGGGTGGCCACATTCTCTCTAGGCGTCATCTCAAGCACCCTCAATGATCCAGATCCCCACTATAACCGGGACATCCTTGCTTTCTGGACACCTTTCCTTCTTCTTCACTTAGGTGGCCCTGAAACCATCACAGCTTTCTCTTTGCAAGACAGCCAGCTTTGGTTGCGCCATCTTCTTTCCCTGATTTTTCAAGTTATAGCTGCAGCCTACATCTTTATGAGGTCACTGAATACGCACAGCAAGCTCTTTCGCCCAACTATGTTTGTGCTTGCTGCGGGTGTTCTCAAGTATGGGGAAAGGACTTGGTCACTCAAGCAGTCTAGCACCGATGATCTCAGAATCTCGTTGATCAAGAAACGTGACCCGGGGCCTGACTACGCTGCGGTCATGGAGGATTTCTCATCTGATCTCAGGACAGGAAACCCAGGGATGTTAACTGTCCGAAGGGAGAACCAGAGCCAACCTGAGTATTACATAGTAATGAAGGGGTTAGTGAATAATAATTCCAACGCCGACCCAATAGAACAAATCCCAGAAGAACTACTACTGTATGGAGTTTATCACTTCTTTGAAACCTTCAAACGCCTCTTTGTTGATCTGATACTCACCTTTCAAGATCGCAACTACAGCAGATCCATCTTCTGTAAGTGCCAGTCAACTCTAGCTTACAAAATGATTGAGACTGAATTGAGTTACGCTTACGACATGCTCTACACAAAAGCACTAGTAGCTCATACTAAACTAGGCCGCATCTTCCGTGTGTTCAGTTCTTGTTCAACTCTAATTGGTTTCTGTTTCTTCTTCTCTACTGTTAAGCAAAATGATTACAAGGATAAAGACATTGTGGTATCCTACGTGTTACTCATTGGGGCTTTATCGATTGAGTTTGTCACAATTGGAATGCTAATTTTCTCAGATTGGACTGTTGTTATGTTACGAAAGTCCAATTCAAAATGGCTTGAGAAGCAAGTATTCCATGTCCTTTCCACATTCCGTCGGCTCTTCAGTGAGGAACACCACCGCTGGTCTAATCAAATGGGTCAGTACAGTTTGCTGAGCTATACCGTGGATCAAAAGCCCAAGCACAAGCACTTAGAAAATTTTCTAGATGCCTTGGGGCTAAAGGAAATGTGGGTTGAGTGCAAGTACATCAAATACAGAAAGGTAAGTGAAGAACTGAAGGATCTAATCTTCAAAAATCTTAAGGATAAATCGGAAGACCCAAAAATGAAGGAAGGAGACGAGCGTCTCAAGACTCTCAACACCCGCCAAGGTCAGTGGGCAATGAAGCTTCCGGAGGACTGTTCATTGCTACAATGGAGCATCGATGCCGAATTTGATGAGAGCCTTCTTATGTGGCATCTAGCCACAGATATATGCTATGAGCTACAGAAAATTATGAATTCGTCAAAAAAAGAAGAAGATTCAGATCAGGAAAGCCAAAAAAGAATGTCTAGTAGATACATATCACGTTATTTGCTATATCTCCTGCTTTCAAGGCCGTCTACAATGTCTTCCATAGCAGGGTTAGCTATTATTAGACATGGAGATACATGCGAAGAGGTTAAAAGGTTCTTTAAGGAAGAAAGAGTAGTGGCCGGGGATATGTCTGATTCTATTGAATCGCTAATGGCAGTTCATATGTATGTTCGACCGGAGGAAGTGAAGGGAGACAAAAGCAAGTCCATATTGTGGGATGCAGTTAAACTAGCCGGAGAATTGCAAGAGTTGCCGGAAGATAAAAGGTGGGAGATTGCAAGCAACGTGTGGATTGAGATGCTGTCTTACGCTGCACGTCACTGCACAGGTAACTACCATGCTCAGACGTTATCTGCTGGAGGGGAACTTCTCACTTTTGTGTGGCTTCTTGAGGCACATCTTGGCATGGGAGGACACTACCAAATAAAATCTGGTGAGTTCACAACTAGCTATACTGCAGAAAGGTAAGGTAGCCCCACTCCTTTCCAAGATCGTCCTATGTCAAACAAATCATTAAACCTATATATGATATATGAGCAATTATTTTTCATTTTTTTTTTTCTTGGTAAAGCTAAAAAAGTGTTTCATGGTAATGAGCATAACCCACCTGCCAACTCAAGCAATGATGGGTTGAGGGCATTTTCACTATTAGGCTATCAACTCGTTGCTACTATGTGAACAAAACAGAAATACTCTTTTCAAATTCTTTATGGAATAAATAATAAACAAAGGGAATTAGTTAAGTTAATCAATAAGTGCTCGATTAGTACATTAGCAGTTGGGTTTTTCTAAATGATCGGATTTTACCCATATCCAACCCAAACGTATGTGAATATATATGGCAACAAAACTCTGCCGGTCTAACTTGCAAAATGCTAGATCAGCAAGCCAATGGGATGACGCATGAGAGAATAATCAATGTATAGAGATGGGCATTTTAGTCTTTCTGTGCCCTCATCAGTTTGGACATATCCTATACAAGTTCTTTTTCCTTATATATATATATATATATATATGGGAAATTATCTTGAACCACACCTAAAATTGAAAATAACTTGGAGTATCCCCCAAAAATTATTTGTTTATTTTTAAATTTCTCTTTTCATTTATTCATGCAACATCATTACCATGAGAAAGCTTAATCGATTATTTGTTTAGTATTCACAGTTGGGATGTCAAATGATTTGATTTTGTCCATATCCAACTCGAAACATATGTGATTATAGGTGATGTGGTAGGCTTTTATGATCTGAATGCATCAAGTTCTTCTATGCAAAAAAATAAAAAATACATCAAGCTCCATTCTAACAAAGAGTGGTCCAAAATGGCCAACGGATGTGTTGCATATATATATATATATATATATAGGTCGTTGTTTAACCCTATAAGTGGGATTTCCACTAAGCATTTCAATTCTATAGATGTATTTAGAACTTCACACCTCATTTTAATTATTATGAAGCAACATTTAATGCCCTTTTATATAAAGGGTAATTTACAGTGCAACCCCTTATAGAATACCACAATTACAAGAACACCCTTTTTGTTTCACTAAATTAGACTCAGACCCCTTACCATTAGTCACTGTTAAAGAATATACCTTATTATGTTGATGTCACAACTATATTTATTTTAAATACCAAAATGCCCTTGTTAAATATAATACCTAAGATACCCTTCGTTATTTTTTTCACCCAAATCTATCATCATTCCAAGACCTAATTTATCTTACCAAGCAACAGCAGCAGCATCTCTCTCTCTCTCCTCCTCCTCCTCCTCCTCTCGTGTTTGTTTTGTTGTATGCTTGTGAAACCAGCAACTATGGGGGCAAGAAACCCAAAATTGTGATCATAAGAATGGCGGGGGGGTAACAGCTGCTCGTAAGCTTTATAGTACCACCAACCGCTGCAACAGAACTATTCGAGCTCTACGTTGTGGAAGGAGGAGACAAAATCCGACCGACGCAACAGAGCTATTCGAGCTCTGCGTTGTGGAAGGAGGAGACAAAATTGGCGGAAGAGTTCTGGATTTTGGTGGTGACCAAATTGAGATGGGCGCCACCTGGATCCATTCACAAAATTTCCCAAGAAATCCATGTGCTGGAGTCGGACCCGCCATGGAAGCGCATGGACGGGTTCTCCAAAGACAGTATTCGTAGCTGTAGTTGGGTTTCAGCTCCATTCCTCCGACGGGCCACGAGAACACGGAGAGGACTTATACTTCAGTAGCGGACCTCTCAACCCTGGATTTTAATGCCGAGACGAGTATCGTGAGTTCCCAGGTGAACAGATCGCCATTGCCAAGGGATGCTTAAGCATTGTGGCGTGGCTAGCATCTGCACTTCCCACGGGCTTGATCCAACTGGGTAGGAAAGTCAAGAGGATCGAATGGGAGCGAGAAGGTGTTGTGAGGTCGTTGGGGAAAAAAATCGTCTACAATTCTGATCTCATACAATTCCGTGCAATACCACCTTCAGGGGGTGACACGTGTATTGATTCCAATGCAATGGTCCAGATCTGATTTAAATGCCTCTTCATTGATTTAATGTTTTATTAGTTGTAGCAGATCTGGACCATTGTATTGGTATCAATACACGTGTCACCGTCTAAAGGTGGTATTGTACGGAATTGTACGAGATCGGAATTGCAGACGATTTCAACCTAGGTCGTTAGGGGTTGAAATCGTCTGCAATTCCAATCTCGTACAATTCTGTGAAATACCACCTTCAGGGGGTGACACGTGTATTGATACCAATACAATGGTCCAGATCTGGTACAACTAATAAAACCTTAAATCAGTGAAGAGGCATTTAAATCATATCTGGACCATTGCATTGATATCAATACACGTGTCATCCCCTGAAGGTGGTATTTCACGGAATTGTACGAGATCGGAATTGCAGACGATTTTTTTCCGATCATTGGAGATGCAGAGTAATGGGGTTGTAGCAGTGACAAGCCTGTGAAATTCCTTATCCGTCCAATACCGTGCAATACCCCCTTCAGATGGTGACACGTGGAGAAAGTGGTTTGAACGGCTTAGATTAATCCTACATTGATCGAACTCTAAACCATTGAGTTGAAGTTGAATCAATGTAGGATTAATCTGAGCCGTTCAAACCACTTTCTCCACGTGTCACCATCTGAAGGGGGTATTGCATGGTATTGCACGGATAAGGAATTGCAGAGGATTTTTATCCGTGAGATTTTGTTTCGAAGATGGTTCAAAAATGGTGGCCAATCATGTCATAGTGACAGTGTTCTTGGGGGTTCTCAAAGTTGGGTTGGGTCTTATCATCAAGAAGTAAGATAGCAGAGCCGCCTTCCACATCTCTCTTTCCTTCTTTATCGCAGTTGCTCTTCATAGTCGGGAGACGAAGACAGCAGAGGGTATCAGACAAGTACCATGTATTTTAGTCAAAAGGGTAAAATCATCATTCTAAATCTTCACTTAACAATAACTGACGATAAGGGGTCTGAGTCTAATTTAGTGAAATAGATGCGTGTTCTTACAATTGTGGCATTCTCCAAGGGGTGACATTGTAAATTATCCTTATGTAGAAAGATAATATTTATCCTCACAAGGAAAAAAAAAAGTGTGTTACATTAAATGGGTAAAAAAATAAAAATAAAAATTAATTAACAACTTAGGGGTAGTCAATAAGAAAAACCCTTTTTCATTTTTTTATTTTTGCAAGCCCTAAATTTTTTTCTTGTTTTACACGTTTTTCTAATTTCAAGTGATTGTTTTATGGTTTTAATAGTCAATTATTGAGTTATCTGTGAACATTTATTCTTCTCTTGTCCACACATGAGAACTTTAGGCACTTGTTATTTATCATATTCATATCTTTAAATAATTGTTCTTATCCTTTTGCCGCTATTAAATTTTGAATTTAATAGATGTGGACCTAATAGAGTATTACCTCTATTTGTTTGTAAGGACCCTATCAAAATCATAGATGGAAATCAGGTTTTTTGACTCATGAGTTCTCCCTTTTTCAACACTTGGTGACTCAGGCGAGCAAACCTAGTTAGGGGCGCGATTCTTTTTTTTATAATATTTTCCTTCTTCTCCTTCTCCAAGTGCAGAGGGCTGAGGCTATGGTTACTTCACATGTGTGAAGAAAAAATGGGTGCTACCAAAACAAAATTGAAGAAAAGGGGGTTAATATTGGAGACAACAACAAAAATTTATAATCTATGAATAGTATATGGTCTAGTAAAAAAATCAAAACCAGACTCGGTGAATTTTACACGACTAGGAAAAAACACCGAGTCAATAAAAAGGACCGACTCAGACTTGGTCTGATTATTTCTTAAACTTGGGCGAGTATTCATGAATCTTGACTTGCTTACTTTTTCTCCCTTTTTTTTTTTTTTTCTTTTTTTGACTCAACTTGGGTGACTTGCTCGAGTCAAAACCTAGTTTTCCAATTATATATTATCAAAATTTGTCTGACCTGGGGGTGAGCTTCCTAGGAACCTCAATTGTGTGAGCTAAATGACATGCCGATCAAATGACAAATTTTCTATATCCATTTTCATATTAAATGGTATTTTTATTTATTTTGGTAAAAATATTATATTTTCTCCTACATCCACCGAACTGATTGGAATGATAAAATCCATAAATGAGATTGAGACCTTCCTTCAACAAGTTGTTGGGTTGTGGGCTTAACTTATACATACGGGTCTATTGGGCCTAGGGTTAATTTAGCCCACTCCAGGTGGGATATTCCTTGTAACACCCTGAAAATTTCAAGGACGAAATTTGTTGTACGGAGTGGAGATTGTAATACCCTGGAAAATTTCCTCTCTGTAAAGTCCTGAAACCTGGCCTAGGGTGTTTCGACATTAACGATCCACATGATCTATAAGTTCTTGACGATAATGAACCAGAGTAGCATCCACACAAACATAAGTACAAACAGAAGTCAACTAAACTAATACCAGAGTGCTAGAGAGGATCCTAATCCATCATATCCGGATCAACTACATATGCTATTTAGATGATAGATGTCCAACTTAAGATGAAAATGAGTGAAAGTATTATGTACTTTTTAAAGTTATTTATTATTTTTTTTATTTGAGTAATTTACATCCCCTCCCCTATACTTTTGCTCTTATTACAAATCCTCTACTGTTTTCAAAAATTACATCCTCCTCCCCTGTAGGTTGACGCTATACGACCGTAGTGTGGTGTTAATTTTGATCTGTAAAAGACAATTTTAACCTTATGAAATATTCCATTAATTTAATTACTTATTTTACCTTTATTGGTTTTAAAACCTTTTCCCCAATTGAAATAAGAAGAGTGCAGGAGATAGACCAAGACCTAACCCTATCTCCAGCGAAGGTGAGAGAGGCAATGATTATCTTCGGGACTGCGAAGGCGACAGTGAAGGCCAAAGAATCAATGATTGTAGCACTTTCTCGTCAATTTTACTTCTGCCAAAATGGATTGCAAAGCCTTTTCGTCCTCAATCATAGTATTAATCATGAATCTGATTGCGTGCGGTGAAAGAAAAAAAAAAAGGAGAAAATTTGAGAATATGTAATGTAATGAATCATTACCATGAATTGGAATCTCACCTCAAAAACCCAATTTATTCTCTGTAATATTCATTATAATTATACCCAGAACAGAAGAAAAACTGAACAAAGATACTGAAGGTCTTATTTCATAAATCATGGAAGGTCAGCCCTTTTCCTTTGCAATCTGTATTCTTTTTGGACTTGTTATTAAAGTCATGCAATTTCTTTAATTGTTGAATCCTGAATCTTCTCAATTCAATATAAGACTGAATCGTTGCACTTGAGGGGTTAAAAGCACCCCAATGTGATGATGGGATGCTATTAACCATTGAAATGGTGCAAATATTCTCCTGCAAATTACAGGTAATGTATAGTTATGAAATTGATTCCAATCTTGAGCCAGCCCCTTTTCCCATTTTCTCCTTTTCCCCTTTCTTTTCCTTCGCAACAAAGGAATGAATTCTTTTGGTAGCACTTGCTTAAGGAATTATGTACTGGATCCTTTGCTTCATACTCTAAAGAATAGCTAAGTGATGATTCTTTATGCATCAGACTTCCATTAAAGGCAACAAAAAAAAAAAAAAAAAACAGATGAATGCACTTGAGAGATACAAGTTAACATCTTGGGTTGACCTGAAAAAATTTCCATGGCCAAGTCTAAAATATTCTTCATCTCTAGCCACTATTAACATCTGTAGCCTTAGTTCTGCACTTTGTTCATTGTTCATCTTTGTTGGAAGAATATCTTTAGGCTGTGTTTGGTAGCCAAGAGAAGAAAAGAAAAGAAAAGAAAAGAAAGGAAAAATGAATCTAGAAAAGAAAAGAAAAGAGAAAAGAAGAAAATAAATGAAATGGTGAAAAAATAAAAAGATTATGTATGTTTGGTAACTAAGAGAAGAAAAGAAAAAAATTCGAAAAATTTTGAATTTTAGGAGAGAGATAGACACAAAGGAAATCATTGTGTAATCATTATTTTTTGTCTTATTATCTTTTCATATTTTCTTGTGTTTTTTGTAAGAAAATTTTTGGGGGAACAAAAGAAAATTTCACAATTCCTAAGAGAAATTTTGAATTTGAAAAGGGGAATCTTCTCTTGGGTGAAAACATACCAAGTGCAAAGAAAAATTCTTAACCCCAGGAAAAAAGTACAAAAAGTGCACTCTTTTCTTTTCTTTTCTTCTTTTGGCTACCAAAAATAGCCTCAAGCGAAGAAAAGAAAAGAAAAAAGAACCTAGAAAAGAAAAGAGAAGAAAAGAGAAGAAATGGTAAGAAAATAAAAATAGTATGTACATTTGGTTACCAAGAATAGAAAAGAAAAAAATTCAAAAAATTTTGAATTTTAAGAGAGAGACGCATAGGAAATCATTGTGTAATCATTCATTTTTGTCTTATTATATTTTCATATTTTCTCATGTTTTCTTATGTTTTTGGCAAGAAAATTTATGGGGGAGCAAAAAAAAATTTCATAATTTCCAAGAGAAATTTTGAATTTGAAAATGGGAATCTTCTTTTGGGTGAAGACATACCAAGTGAAAAGAAAAATTCTTAACCCAAGAAAAAAAAAAACAAAAAGTGTACTTTTTTCTTTTCTTTTCTTAGCTACCAAACACAGCCTTAGGGTTTTGTTTTGAAAGGGTGAAAGAGTCAAAATACAATATTGAAGGGTAAATTAGGTATTATCCCTTATCAAAATATTAAACAAACTTTTTTTTTGGTAGAAAATATTAAACAAACTTAACAGTATAAAAAACTTAACAGAGTCAGTTTATTAGTAAAATCTAACTTACTTACATGGGAAGGGGATGTAATTTTTGAAAACACGAGAGTGATTTTTGAGAAGAGCAAAGTACAAGGCAGGTGATATAAATTACTTTTATTATTTTTAGGAAACGTGTGAGCACACAACTTTCTGCTACACTTCTCCCTCATTCTCTCTCTTCACTTTTCTTCTCCCCCTATCTCCTTATTTCTTTCAGGTTACGAAAAAAAAAAAAAAAAAATACTCCTTATTTCTTTGGATTCTTGCAAATCAAACTAGCAACCATATCGAACTCCTCTCTCTCTCCATCAACCTCTCCTGTCCTCTCACTACTCGTTGTCATTAGATACATAAATAAAAAAAAAAAATTCAGAAATTTTCCTTTCTTAAATTGATTCCTAAAACTATGATATGGGGATTCGGCTCGTCTCCAACGATACTCCAAATTGTTGGACGCTCAACATGTGGATTCCGACGAATCCAATGACTGAAAGACTTCAACCCGTCTCTCCTCTCGCTGAACGACTTAAGAGGGCGATGAAACACTGAAACCCGATCCATTGCTTTCTCTTGGGCTTTCTCCCTCCATCTCCCTCTTTCCTATTTTCCTTCTTTCCCTCTTATGAGCTTGAAAATCTTGAGCGACAATGACAGTGATGATGGCGATGATGATGTGGTAGAGAAGGAGAGATATGTGGTGGCATTTGGAAACTTTCTTTTGTTCTTCTAATGGGTCGATCGTCTTGCTTCGGCTTCCCCACTACCACCACTCACTCTTGTTAGATAATCTTTCAAATATTCCGAGAGATCATCAAAGCGAAATCGAACCTTGATTTTCTTAAGCAACTCGTATCCGATCGTTCTAGGCATACAATAATCTGTTCCATCATATTGACTTTCAAACCCTTGACACAAAGCCACCAAAAATGTAAGAAACCTATATATCAATTATAGAGGGGGATCTAAGGAAAAGAGAGGAGATTGAAAACCGAAGATAGGTGGGGAGAGAGAGATCTCTCCTTCTCCTCTCATCGTCATCGCCATCTTCACCGTCGTCGTCACCATTGAGGAATCAAAGTCAGGTTTGGGTTTCGTCTAGCTTTGGATCGGGATGTCGCTCTATGGGAGATTGTTGGATGCTCATTGCGTATTGGGTTTCACAAGTTGAATAGGGCTAACAGATTCGTCCTAACCATCAGGACAACCTGGATGGGTACACCCACACACATACAATGCGTATGACAGGGTTCGATCCCATGACCTCCTCCCCTGGGCGCCAACTCTTTAAGCCGGAGCTGCCACCACTAGGCTATCCTAGTGTTTGTAATTTTCATGTTTTGATTATGGTCTTAAAACTTGGGAATCGATCATAATCTATACGATTTTCATATCATATAGGTCTCAGTTGGGATCGGATTAGACAGAAAGATTTACCCTTTCTTTAAGAAAGTGGTATTTTGATCCATTCTACCCTTACCTTACCAGTGGATTGGATTGGAGATCCGAATTTTAAAACTGTAGTTTTGACACAATAAATTGAAGTTTTTCATTTCTGGTTTGGAATGAAATCATTCTCAAAACCTACCAATCCAACCAAGTCCAATTTCACTCAATGGATTTTATTGGAATTCTTGAAATGGATCAACAATTTGTGCACTGTGGTAAATTCTGATCTAAACAAACTTCCCCATGTTATCTATAAAGGGAACAAAAAAATCCTCAACCATCTCCACATTCTTTTCTAGAAGTGGGGTTTTTGGGGTCCATAAACGATAATCCTTTTTTTTTTTTTTTTTTTCCCTTCCTACTTTTAAAGGTTTTTTGTCTAAAGCTATTGTCGAGTGTTATCGGCCTTTTCTTTTTCCTCATAATCATATGTTCATTGATTATTGAATAAATAACATAATGAAGTCTCTCTTTGTTTGATTTCTATTTGTATTTATTTGACTTATTTTTATTTTTACAAGTGTTCGGTATAATTTATAGCATTTATTTTTATTTATAATAAATTAGAGTAAACTACAAATCACAAATAGCTTGAGAAAAATTATTCTCAAGCTATTTGTGATTTGTGGCAACAAATCATTTATGTTGATTTTTGCTACCTTAAATGAGCACGTGTGCTAAACTACTCATAATCAATGGTAAATAGATAAATTCAGTATCTTTTATACTTTTCCAAAAAAAATAACCCCAAATCTATCATCTCTCTTGCTCGAAGGTCAAAGCTCAAAGCTGAAGGTGTAAACTAAAACATATTTTTTCATTATATAATCGATTTTATAAATAATAACCAAACGAATACTATTTGTGGTCCATAATTTATCGTCACAAATAATTTCTAAAAAATAGTTAATAAATACAAATAGAAATCATATCAAAGAGAGCCGAAGCACACTAATATGGTTTATATGTACTACAGTGCTCCAAAATGATTCAGATTTGTTTTAGATGGAAATTAATCGGGACCAATGCGGATTCTGATTCTGGGTTTTCTATACTTTGTTTTCACATTCTCACATCCCTCATATCAAATCCAAGTCCCCCCACCCCAAGCAAAGCAAGTTCTCATTTGACTGTTGACATCATTGTAATGATGAATGAGTTCACAATGTAGACGAAAAATTGGAAATACATGTATACAAACATGGGGATTAAACAAAGACGAGGTGTGTTAGAACAAACACTAAAGAAAACAAAGAAAACAAACAGATTCACATAAGATAACGCAGAGACTTAACGAGTTTCATACACCAATGTGATGTGCTACGTCCTCGGGTAAAGAAGAAAATGATTCGTTAAGTTGGAAGAAAAATTACAATGGAGATCTCTCAAGAACATTCAAACTCGCGGTAAGAACACTCGCCTAGAAACCCTAACACGAAAAGCTCCAAATCTCACTTACACAACAAAACATTATAACATATCAATACTCCTCTAAGTCGGGTTGCCACCAAATTTTGTCCGGGCGAGTCAATCTTCAAAATAGTTCAAGAATTCGAGAGACACATAACAAGGTGAGGAATAAAAAATCCCAACACCATATTCATAAAGGCTGAGAAGATCCATGGTTGAAGATGATGAAGGTCGGGAGGATGATGTAACCATGACTGGACCTCCTCGGCCTCTAGCAACATCTGAGTTCTGCTGTGGATGAGAATAGGAAGGTGCGGAATGGATGATTGGGCTTCCACGGCTGCTTGCTCGATGATTTCAGAAGAAACCAAATCCTAACCGAGAAAACTGCACCGGGTTAAAGAAGTCTTTAAAATCTGTATAACAGCGGATGAAGTGTATAAAATATAACTAGCCACCCAACCTGGATGAATATAAATGAAGTGAATTCCTGATAAATTCAATATTTAAGCACCTAAAATTCACTATCCAATCTATGAATTATGAACTTTACAAGTGGTTTCCCAGCACAGAAATTGAACATGCCCACATGGTAGAATGAAAAACAACACAAAAACTTAACCTTTTTCCAGAATTATTTATGAAGGTTTATCAGACTTGAGAATTGTCAAGTACCAGCTTGATGATTTTCAATTCATATTTCATAGGTTCTAGCAATCTCACCTTCATGACCGAAGTTGGTTTAAGATATAAAACTAAAGGGCCTTGAGCTTTGAGGAATCCAGAAAAGGTTCAGTAACAAAGGTTCTTCAACAAAATGGTACAAATCAACGACACCCAGAAACCAGATTGTGCAAATCTTAACATTTAGAAAGATAATAGAATGCAAAAAAAGAGTTAATTAATCCACAGTATCTCACATTGATCTGGGGTTGCTGTAAATTAGGGGAGCTTCTTGCAAGACACAGCCACCGAGATTCACTGAGATATGAAAAGTCTGTAAATAAATCTCAGTTTCAGGATCTCCAGATCGTTCAATGTAGTAAGAAGTCTCGCTGGCAGCTGGCTGGTTGCCAAAACTGGAAGGACAACAAATGGATTACTTGTAGACAAGGTTCTAAAATGAACAGATACAGCAAATAAGTAGCAAGAAGATTGATCGATTTGTTTTACCCTTATAAAACAAACCTCTAACTTCTAGCTTCTCAATAACACAGAGCCAGCCATGAACACAGATCATTGGATTGCATGCTTACTTCCATGCCTGTGGCATTCACCATGATGGCACATGAGATTTTGGTAGTGGGCAAAAGGGATTGTTCACAATTGAATTTCGAAATTCTTAGGCATTTGAGATTTGATGTGCAGAAGAGTAAAAGCATCGATCATATAGATCCTTAGAATCAAAACCTTGACAAGCAGAGTAAGCTCTGATCTGATTTATCAATAAAACAAGAAAGAATCAGAAATTAAAAAAAAAAAAATGGAAATTTCCATTAGACATGTGCCTTGACCTTAGTGATGATGATGGAGGCTACGTTTGTTTTCATCCAACATCAGCTCAAGCATTAGGTATTGAGCATTCGATTTCTCTGATACCTTGAACCTCAAATCCCTAATTAACCAAAACCAATAGATTAGAAAATAATTCCATAACAAATCAATAAATAAACGAAGAAATAAAGAAAGAACCAAAATCAAGTAAGCAATGGACCTGAGAAGAGATGACAGAATTGTACTATTTCTCTCTCCCTCTGATCATCAAATGGTAGACAGTGGATTCTATGTTGAGAATTCCAACGGAGGAGTTGAAGAGGCCGGGTACTCTCGATTATCTGAAAAGGGTGAAAAGAAGAAGAAGAAGAAGTGAATTTGAATATAGAATAGAATGAGATAGAAGCATGAACTCCGCTACATCAGAATTACTAAAAGAATTAAGTTACTGTTCTTACCTTTCATCAAGTATATGATCTATTGTGTCTTGTCCACTTCTTTTTCCTCCATCTCTTGTTAGTCTGGAAGTTACCACTTGTTCGATCTTCTCCCCATCAATAAAGATTTTTGGGATGTGGGATATCTTGCTCCAATTCTCACATATCTCCTTTAGGAAGCATAGTTTCAAGTTACGACATCTCATGATCTTCAACTCTTGGAGTGCAGTGAGATGCTGCAACTCCCTCTCAGGAATTGACTTGATCTTAGAACAGGTTCGAATATCCAGAATCTGAAGTGATGTGAGTTGCCCTAAGCCTTCAGGTAACGATGAGTAAGGTGATTTTCTCACACACAGTAACTTGAGCTTTGGAAGAAACATGTGGTTGTTTGATACAAATGTTTTTGAAAATGAACCTGCATTCTCTTTTAAAACCAACTCTTCAACGTCCAGAGAAGGAAGATGAGAGGATGGAGATGGCATCCAAGTCAACTTTGGACACTCCCATATGAACAACTTCCTCAGGGATGTAGCTTGGGTAAGGTGCGGTGGAAAGGACTTTAACTTGGGCAATTCAATAAGTAGAAGATACTGGAGACACGGCATAAAGATAAACTTTTTCCCATATTGAACTCCCATATCCCACTCTTTCAAATTCCACATCGCATCCAACTGAAATACTTTCAACTTTGGGAATATAATGTCAACCTTATTGTCACTTCCTATAGCACTGTCTTTTTTTGGTAGACTTTCTGTAGCATTGTCAATGGCAAAAAACTCAACTCCTATGGATTTCACTTTACCCATTTTAGCAAGTACAAGGGTTTCAAGGAATGGTAGTTTCTTTAGAATTGGAGGCAATTGCTTACAGTTACTACACCTAGAAAGTTCCAAGAAAATAAGATTGGAAAAGAACATGACGTCTGCATTACTACCCATCCAATTGGGGTACTCGGCCCCAGGGTAGTCCCTAATTTTTAGTTTCTCAAGGTTTGGGTGCGGTTGGAGACTTTCTAGCACATCCTTCATCCTCCTCGATAACATATCTCCTCCAAAAATTTCTTCTTCTCCTTCTTCTTCTTTTGTTTTACCTTTCCCATCAACTTCTTCTTCATCTTCATCTTCATCTACATCAATGATATCCTCATTAACTCGTGAAAGACTAGTAGATTGGCTAAAATAGAAATGCACCGCACGAAGGTGATGCTTATTCACCAAGCATGCCATCTTAGCCTCATTTTCATCTTCCACTCTCCCCAAACCTTTTATACGTAGAGAACCTTTTAAGAAGTTAAGATCTTTTAATTCTCCAATCTTACATCCTCCTCCTTTTACCCCACCAACAATGAAGTCTGACAAACCACATAGCCTACTTAATCTCCCAAATCCTTCTGGTAAGTAGCTCAGTCTAAGAGTTTCTGTCAAATCAAGATTTAACAAATTGACCATTCGCCCAATCCCTTCAGGTAGTTTGAAAAGATTCTTGCATGCGGACAGTTCCAGTACTTGCAAATTGTACATACTAGTCAGTGTTTCAGGTAGTTCTCTAACCCTTGCCCCGGCCAAGTTGAGGTATTTTAGATGTACCAATTTCTCTATCTCATTTGGAAGCTCTTCAAGGTAAGTACCCCCCAAATCTAGTGTCCTCAAACATGTTAAGTGACAAAATAGCTCAGAAGAAACTAAAGGAATCTGTCCATTGATTTTAAGGGTGCGCAACTTCGTTGCCTTGTGAATGAAAGAAGGAATCATATTTGTCTTTTCTATTAATAGAAATAAATGGCGGACTTCAGTAAAGCTCAACTCCTGAGCATTAGTATCTTTAATCTTCAAAACGAAGCATTCCTTCTCTACAAGGGATTTTGCAAAATCATAGACAAGATCATTCATTTGGTAATATTCAAATTTACCTTTCGAATATCTAACGTCTTTTTGAAAAAATGAGCACATGACCAAATCATTGAAATAATCATCACCTACTTCATCCAAATCTCCACCGCTCGCTTCTGACTTGTCACTAAGAAATCCTTGTGCGATCCATTCTCTGATTGTGGGTAATTTGCCAAATAAGTAACCTTTTGGGATGAGAGAACAATACACAAAGCACTGTTTCAAATGAGAGGGCAAATCACCATAATAGCTTTGTAACCTAGCCGACAAGAATGTTTTATCAAAACGGGATAACCTCCATGCATCATTTTCCAACACATATTGCCAATCATTTTTCAACTTTTTGGAATATAAAAGACTTCCTAATGTCTTTGCAAAAAGAGGAAATCCATTACACTTCTTTACGAGTTTCATGCCAATTTCTTCCAATTTCTTGCACTCATCTTTTTTCCCTCCACCAAAGGCATGATACCTCAACAATGACCAACAACTTTCATCAGACAATGTTCCTAACCTATGGACATTTGTTCTATCCATCATGTCTGCAACCCTCTGATTGCATGTTGTAACAATAATTCTACTTTTTGGAGAAACAAATCTAAGAAAATGCTTGAATGGATTCCACTCCATGGCATTCACATCCCACACATCGTCTAGCACAAGTAGAAAAGGCTCACGGGATATAGAGGTAAACAATTGATGACACACAACTTCCCATGAAATATTTCCGCCATAGGGGATATGTATATCATTGTTCCCACCAACTTCTTTAAGAATTTCTATGCCTACCTTCACTTTATCAAAAGATTTAGACACATATATCCACCTTCTCTTATTAAAATGAGTTTTCACATTATGATCATTGAAGGCAAGTTGGGCAAGTGTTGTTTTACCCATACCACCAATGCCTACAATGGTAATAATTGGGACTCTAGAAACCATATGTTGACTGCCGTCGTTTAGCAACAACTTTTTTATTATAGTTTCTCTATCCTCGTCACGACCAAAGACCTCGGTGACATCAACTAAGGAGCTAGTTTCTAATCTCCTCCTTGACTCATCTGTAATTTCATTTCCAGTGATTTCAACAAAACAAAATTTGTCTTTCTCACTTGAAACATCTTCTAGTCATCGTTTATCTTACGACTAATATCACGGTGCAAACTGATTCTCTTGAAAGAAAAGCGAGGAGAAAACAAGTTGCTGGGACATACCTTCTTATTATTCGGGCTCATGCGAACATCTTCAACTCCCACTATTTGTGATTTGAGAATTTCAGTCTTCCACTCATCCAACACATCATCAATGTCACAGGCTACATCTTTCAGATAATGTAACCAAAATCGCACTGAATTTTCTGTGAACTGCCTCTCTTCAGCATCCTTGAGCACACCCTGGATTTCTGTCAAAATACGAGAGAGCCTGTCGACGTCCTTTTTCATACCCACAACCAGTCGTACCTCTTGTTTGATATCCTTTTTAATGATCATTGTGGCCAATTGTTGGATGACATTGGAAACAAGAGCTTCAACCATTGTTGGTATAATAATCCAAGTAGGAAAGAGATGAATGTTCAATGGAAGACAAAGAGGGATCAATCGATTTGGGTTAGAATAAGGTTGAGGACTTGAGTGATCCTTTCGGCTCCCCCATCCATGTTAAAAATAGAGAAGATTAATGATCTCTTGCTTGATCGATGGAGATCGAAACCAGAATCTTTCTTGGAGTGTAACTTCTTCTCTTCCTCAATTCTTTCATTAGAATGTCGTTGCCAAGTGAGAATTAAAGCATGACGTGCTGTACCATGAAGGTATTGGTACCTTGCTTCTTTTTTTGGGTAAATTACCTTGCTTCCATTCATGTTAAAATAAGCAAGAGGAGGAAGAGAGGTGTTGGTGAGTTAATCAATAGGTCTTGAGTGATCCTTACAAATCCCCCATTCATGTTAAATAGAGAGCATTGATCTCTTGTTTCAAGAAGAAACTAGAATCATTCTTGGAGTCTACTTTTTCTCCTATATTGATACCTTGCTCCTCATTCGTGTTAAAAAAAATATTATTATTATTATTATCGTCTTTCAAGAGATTTAAAACCTTGCTCCTCATTTGTTTTAAAATGAGTATAGGCAAGGGAACATTGCCCAGCGGCTCACCAGCGTGCACCCAATGGGAGGCCCATACATGAGCTTCTTCAACACTGGCAGCATAGTCTTTCTGCCCTCTTATGTCTAGTTGTGTACCTGCGTTAGTGGACAGAATTCTTTTATCCAATGAGTATATATTCCACTATCCTAATCTTGCTTCCTTTGATTGCTTCCTTTGATTTGATTTCTTTAGGGAAGGGATTCATCCTCTTTTACTTTTGTTGTGAGGAAGATATGATAGAGACATGGACCTCATAAGATCATAGGGAAAATATTGAGATTTCAAAGATGGACAACGGATTTCAATGTCAACAAACGAAAGGACTCGCATAAACTGATTCGGATCCGTATTCCAAACCTTCCTCAGCAAGAATGGGAAGATTCAACATTCCTCTCTCTCGCTAAGGTGGTTGGGACCCCAATCTAAACTGATCATTAAACCAAGGTTTCGGTGTATAGCCAATATGCCAAGACTTGTGTGGATTATGATATATCCAAACACTGTAGGAAATGTACACTTACGGACATGGTGAGAAAATCATCATTACCTGTTTTCTATTGGGAGATGCGTTTGAGGACAACAGTTTACATTTTGAATAAGGTGCCGAGTAAGTCAAATCCTAAGACCCCACATGAATTATGAAATAGTAGAAAACCTAACATTTTGTTTTATTTTATTATAATTATTTCTTGGCTTAAACATCATTTGAATGAAAAAAAAAAATTAAAGAATAATACAAGGAAAAATGGCCCCATAACCCAAAAAACGCCTACAAAATAGGCGGTTTCCCCCTCCTATGATGAAGCCATTTGCGGGGCAAAATCACCTAACATAAAATAAAGCCAATCCCAAGAGATAGTAAATCCAAGGATAAAAAACATTTATATTCCATTAGAGGATTCAACCAATCACTTTTGCACGAGGCGATACAGTTATTCTTTTGACTACCTTCTCCGAATTAACCTTTCACTTTCCCATTCTTTGTTTAACTTTCTCGTAGTCATTGAGCTCTTCCCATAGCCTAGTTGACTCATCGACATTAGTAATTTTAGACTCCACTAAGCAAATCATGGCTACATGTTTGGGTTATGTGCAATGGAAATGGGACCTTATAACCCAAGATGTGAAAGCTTGATACTAGAACCATCAGTGGAAACTTTAGTAGTTATTCTGAAATGTCGACAGGCTATAGATTCTATTGTCCATCTTACTCTACCAAAGTTGTTGAATGTGAGTGAGTAGTTTTCTTTGATGATGACTTGGGTGTTCATGTCACTCAAATATGGAGTTTTCACTTTTGAGAAGGAGCGTGTTACTGTGCTTGTATCCCAATTGCCACTCTCCACCGTTGTTTGTCCAGTGGTTGAGCAAGTAGTGGTTTGTATTAACAAGGTTCAAGGTATCGGGTTTCAACCTCTGGGGAGACCGAAATTTCAGTAAAATCTTAGAAAATTTCGAGGATACCGGGGAATTTTTCCCGGTATGGTGAAAACTTAGGTTTCGACTCCCAAAATATATATATTTTTTTTGTCTGATTTTTTGTATACAACCTATTTTAAACATTTCTAACACATTCACATCATTAGTTTCATATAAAAAAAAAAGTATAAAGTCTTATTTGTGTGGTGAACCAAAGGTTCGATAATCATTATGCTGACTTGTTAGCTTAAATTCTGAAACTTTACTACATAATGACTATATATAGTCTACAATCTATATCAAAACATAAGACATAATCCAAATGATCTAAAATAGATAAAAATATTGCATCATTGACAGTTATCTATTGACACTGAACAGTAGTGACTCAATTACTCAACACTCCCAAGTAGTGACTAAATTCTAAGTAGAGTGTCTAGGCGGTTCCATCCAAGTAGTGACTCACTACCCTCAAGGCAAGAATGTTATCTTTTCTAACATTATTTAGTAAGCTATATATATACATTATATCATAAAAAATCAATATTAAGTCACATTAAGTTATAAAGAATCAACATTTAGAGAAATGCTCTTGTTCTATAATAATTTTGACTGGTCAAATGATTTTTATTTTTACATGAGACTTTTTGTATTAGGTATAACATAAAATCAGATTTCTAACAAGTCTAAGATTACTTAAATCTGAGTTGTAATGACATAGTTATGTTCCAGTCAAACTTAATTTAAAGTGCGCGAATGCTGTTAAAATCGCCTGAATGAAAATAATTTTTGGGATATCAAAACAAAATATTATTTTATCTGACTTTTGGTTTTTAGCAATTGAAAAAACCCCAACATTTAAAAGTTGAAAATCGCCCCTATAACCAAAATCCAATTTTTGTTCTTGGACTCGGGGGTTGATTTTTTATCCCTTAAGAATTTGATTTTTAAATTATTTTTATTTGATTCAAATAGGGGGTATTTCCTTATTTATGAATAATATCTTATGTAAATGAAATGAAATAACAAATATAAAAAAACATTTACTTAAATGATATTTGGCATAATAAGTGCCAAAAAATGAAAATCTCCACTGTTTCCTCAAGTTTCCCACACTTGGGAAACAAAATGCACAAGAGAAGGTCGAAGTTGCCCATGTTTTGCTCGACTAGGTCGATACCAGGTCGAAACATGTCGAAACCAGGTTAAAACAGGTGTTTTTTTAAAATCCCCTAAGGTTTTGTTTCGGCCTAGGTCGATACCTGCGAAACATACGAAATTTCACATGTTTCGCTCGAGTTCTTGAATCATACATATTAAGGAACCTGTGGAGTCTGCAGCGATAGAGCCTATGACTCTGGTTGTTGATCAGACTTCTGTAGAGCCAGTTGTTTTAGAGGTTCCCTTGAGGGGGTCAAATAGGAATCACAAGTCTGCTATTTCCAATGATTACATTGTTTATTTTGTAGGAGCATGAGTTTGACATCTGTGTTGAGTTTGATTTGGTTGCATTTGAGCAGGCATTGAAAGTTCTTACTCTTCCTAGCGGATGGATCCTATGTAATCACTGGATGACTTGATTAATACTATCATGTGTCTATTTCGGATTAGATGTGGAAGATAGTACTCACCATAATGAACAAGAGGATGAGTTATAAAACTATTAATCAGTCATTTTTTTTTTTGGCAATAAATTTCCCTAATGTTGCGTAAGCCACTTGCCTATCATGTACAGTTATGTTTTTTATATTTTGTATGGTCGTGTTTGAGGGCATAGAAAGATCCTTCGACAACGATCTCCCTCAGCATTAGAGGTAAAAATTCAAATTACAATTACATACCCTTGTTGTCATACACTACAAACTTTTTTTCTAAGGGTATTACACATCTTGTTACATGTATATGGTCACTAACCATTATGACATTGAACATTTTTCCAATTAGATTTTGATTTACAATAAAAGATCGAGTTTTCCTAAGGCCACATTCTCATTCACTATGACCCATCGTGACCCAGACAATAGGGGGAGAGAGGTGAAGAGAGATGAGGTTCCATCTAGATCATCCCATCATTCAGCCACCAGTGAAGCAAAACTTTGTCCCAAGTATATACTTTGTGGGGCAAAGTATATCATGATAAGCCAAAAATATACCTCGTGATTTTTATGGACAAGGGTCCCTTGCCAAATTTTCAGCGAAACAATATTTTCAAGTGACAAAATAGAACTTTAAAATTCAAGACTGGAGAATGCACATAATTGAGTAGTGTTGACAAAAGCTGTCTTTGATATGCATATACATGGGTGAGTATATAATTGAATAAGTCTGGAATTTGGCAAGTAGCTCTTTAGTTAGCCCTGTCTAATGATTAGAATTACCATTTTTAACTCGTTGTAAAATTTTGTGAATAGTCAAGGGGAAGCTTACATTGGACGGACTATCAAATGATATTTTCTCCTAAATTATATAAATATTAATGGGAAAAAGAAGCCTAAAAGGCAATGTGTCCATGCAAATAGATGCATAATGGAAGGCGAAAATTCCACCATGTTGATGCTTCTAGTAGTGCTCTCATTGGCCCTATCTTTGTGCAGGGATCACACTGCCTTTTAGGAAACCCTCTCCCATAATTTATCTAATGGAAAAAGATTTCTACATTGCCTTTGTACATATTCTTTTATACCCTTCTTACATAATAAATAGTAGGACCCACACTAACATTCTCTCTCATAATCAAATCATGTGGACCATTTGGATGATACCATTTTTAACCCCTCACTAGTGTTGTGTAAAGATTCATTCTTACACTACCCTTTTAGGAACCCTTCTTCTTTATTTAATTATAGGGCAAGAGATCATTGCTTGGTCGTGTGGCTCCAGTCCAAAGAAGGCACACATGCATAGGGACATTGACATGAGCATGGTTTTTTATTTCACAGGGGTTGGGGCGGTCTTTTGTTTTGGCATGGCTTTCCCTTAATAATATGAAGGGAACATGCCAATTACACTGACGGTGTACAATAAACTAGCACCCAATGTGTCCATCTCTCTCTCTTCCCCTTTGAAATGGCTCCCTCCTTTCTTGTATGATACCCCACACCACACTCCCATCGGTGTCACCCGCTAACTTAACACCTATCCCTCTCTCATACAAAAATAAGGGGAAAAGAAGCCTAAAAGTTAACGTGGCCCCTGGCCCTTGCACCCAAACAAAGAGGGCAGCAAAATGACCAACCCAACCCTCATGGTGAAATTCGAAAATCTCACCCCTTCTGATGTTTTTGCAAGTGTTTCCATTAGCACCCATGCTGGTGTAGGGGCCAAACTGCCCCCTCTCCCTATAGAAAAAAAAAAAAAAAGCATCCGTTTTTATCTAAAGAGATGATGAAGGAAAATTGCATTCCCATAGTTGGAAGTGGATGGATTCTTACGGAGCTATTGGCAACAAATACACCGTAAAATAGTGAGATGTGCGGGCATGCCTGAGTCATTCAGACTCGAGAGAACAATCATGGAATATAATTGATTTCTAAACACGGAGAAAGTGAGGTTTTCCATACCTCGATTGCTCCAAGGACTAAAAATTAAAAAGCAAACTCATAGAAATAGATAGAAAATTCCATCCATTAAAATTGATCCAGGAAGAACACAATCCATTATATCAATCATGGCAAAACAAATGAGTGCTAAGAATATAAACTGAGGAAAACATTTGTCTCTGTTGATGTTCAACATACCAGAAACACGATCTGTTGTCTATATTGATGTTCAACATACCAGAAACATGATCCATTGTCTCTGTTGATGTTAAACATACCAGAGATGTAATCATTATACTATGCAATAAAGTATAGAACTTGAAAGAAGTACATTACTTCAAAAGAAAATACTAATCTAAAAGAAGAAGAAAAAAATGAAAAACGAAATGAAAGATAGACTTGATGTCTGAATTTGTTTTGATATGTTGTTGATGTTATTTTCTTCCATTATAGTCTCTTTTATAATTTTATTCGAAAGATCCTGCTCTTTTGGCAATTTCGTAACTGCAGGAACCCATGTGCCATGTCCTTAATGGGATCGTTATTGGAATTACACTACATTAACTGGTTGCAATTGCCTTAACCACTTAAGCCATGTGTTTATAACTTCCCGGGAACTAAACCACGTTTGTACAAATTATATTGATTGACAATCGGTCAAACTGACCGAAAAGTCAGAATCAATTAGCTGATAGTAAAAAAATCGCAATCAGTCAGCTAACAATACTTAGAAACGGTCAATTCATAATAAAAGCTTCTCATTATCAGTCCGAAATTTTACTTGGAACCAACTCATGTTGGCATGAATTCTATCTCCAGGACCCATTTCATACAACGATAAGTCCTTTAATATAGGTTCCTTATCATCTGATTGGTTAATTGCCTTGTGCATTGACTGTGAATCATTCAATTCATAGAATTTTCAAATTATGGTACCAACAAGAGCTATAAATATCAACACGGAAAAGTTTGGCAAAAGCAAAGAGGAATTGGAATAAAACAGAAACAGGATTGGCGTAAGCAGCAGGAATTGCAAGCCAATTTGTTTTCTTCACGAAGCCGATGCTGTTGGCAAACTCTCCTCATTTGACTTACTATTAGAAGAGTCATGTATCTCCAAGTAAGACGTCGGCAAGGACCCTCTAGAGCCTGTATGGCAACAAAAGTGTCAGATTCTATAATATAACCCTCAAATTTTTTTTCTCAACTTGGTAAAATCCAAATTGGTCTGAACTTTGATATGTGAACATGGATTTGGGTGTCGGGTTTTATGTCTTGTATTATATAATATGGTCTACATAATTATTATCGGAGTCGTATATTTTTGGATTAGGCTTTAGATTTATTATATGTACAAGGGTAAAATTAAAACTGTGTAGGGATTATGGTTTCTTATATATTGTCTCTGTTGGAAACTTTAGATACAAATAAGAGAGATCATTTTGTGAGATAGAAAATGATGTTGAGAGTTTTCCGACATAGTGAAAATTTTCTGATTCTCTTGAGTGTATGTGGGCATTCATGCCAAACCATGTTAAATTCTGTTAATAATCGTGCATTTGATTCCAGCACTTGAGATCCAACATGTCCGCAAAATTTCAGCCCATCTGAGCTGCCATTAGACAAAATTCCGCAAAGTTTCTGTCTCTTTTGAAACCCTGCTTGCAACAAATTGTAGAAAATTCAAAATTGATTAACCAAAACTCACCAGCATCCTCTGAAACTTCTTCATTCTTTGTCCCGGGCTCTTGCTCGGTGGCTCTATGGAAGCAAAGAAAATTTTTGTTAAATTAAGAATTAAGAAAAGAACCTGATACAACATTGTATCCTATGATTGAATCCTAAAGGTTAGAAAACTCACCCGAAATCATGCTTGAATAATGGAATGTGACGGACCTTGAAACGATGTTTTAAATCATTGCCAATCCTCTCCATCTTCTCGTTAAAATCCTCATCCATTCCTGCAACCATCACAAGTTGGAGACTAGGGAGGTTTCCAAGGCCTTGAGGCGGCATTTTCAAATCTGGACAATGCCCAAAGGAAAGAAACTCAAGCTTTTGCATTCCTCCATTTATTTGCCAATGCTTTAGATTTCTCAGCTGGAAGATGGAGAGTCTCTTTAGCCCAGGAAAACCAGTATCACAGT
>NC_056557.1:7648198-7672033 GCF_013358625.1 Macadamia integrifolia
TACCTATCTAGTGCCAACAGGGTTGGTATTCTACTAGAAGAAAGCTCTTGTTTTATCACCATTAGAGTCGGCTGGCTATGGATTCAAGTTGCCACACCCCACTATCACTTGTTGGTCTTGTGAAAACATTGCTTGACTTATTGGAATGCATGTATATGGTCCTCTCAGCTCTTGGATCACTAATTAGGCACCCCAACTCCTTGATCTAATGCTTTGATCACTACAATGGAGAACCAAAAACCAAAAAGAAAACCGCCTCTTTAAAGCTCACGTATAGTTCCTTTCTTCTTCAAAGAAGAAAACATAAGGCAACTCGCACAAAATTAGTCGTCTATTTCCACCAACAGGTCCAACACCAAGAGTGGGATTGTCCCAATGTCAAGGCAAGCTAAGGGGTGTTTTAATGTAAATGTAAGCTATTTTTATTTTATTTATTTTTTTATTTAAATAATAAGATAGTATCAATTCACTGTCCGGTTTTAGGCATCGGGATGAGATTGGCTATTACAATCGATTCATATTATTATCTGCCTGACATTGGATCGGTGGTGCGTATGGAACCCAAAAAAAAAACTCTTCTGGAATTAAAATTATGTTATTTTATTTGGTAAAGAAAGTAGAATCATGCCTTCAAATTCAAATCATCTGCACTGAGCATTCAACAATTAGAATACATGGCCAAGCCCTCCTGATCGTTGGATGTTCATTATACATTTTCGCTCATTGCAAATAATTTGAACTCTATAAACTCTAAAATTAATTATTCTGTTCGCAAGAATGCACAATAAAACCGATCCAATTCTGAATAATTAATAATCCTTGCGCTCAAATTGTATGTTTTTTTTTTTTGGGTAAAAGAATTACTGTTAATTAATATGAAAATATTTGTAAAAACTAGATAATATGATTCTATCAATCAAGAAGTAGAATTATGCCAAACTATGCATTCGAAACTAACAAAGCTTTCAAATTGAAGATAGGATCCGTTGTTCGTATGATCACTTTGCCGTACGAGTTAGCATCTAACAAGACCTATCATTCTATCTGCTATTACAAGGATAAAAAGTATATATATTTAAAAACAAAAAGGAGAGATGTTGAATGTTGACTCATAAGATTAGGAGTTGATATATTTTCTTGAAATCGTATGTTGCTTCCTATTTGTTAATTAAATTCCGTTTTTATCCCAAAAAAAAAAAAAAAGTTAACAAATTCCGTACCGTTTGATTGGAAAAGAAAACTTTTGACTTGTTCTGCCACTGCCGACGATGGGTGGAGATGGGATCTGACCTTGACGGGTCCTTGAAAGAGACCACAAGAACAGAGAAGTTGCAGAGAAAAAGCGAAGCAACAATCAAGAGCCAAAATCAATACTGCAACGTCTGCAGAGAGAAATGTCAACTGCAGCAAATCCAAAGCACAAGAGATGGGTTTCTTAGACGGGCTTACCTTACCTTACAGGCGAAAGGGAATGAGAGATGAAGGAAGTTGAAGCAGAAGGTTTGGAATCTAATTTCTGGAAATTCTGATAGCAACGAGGAGAGAATTGTTGAAGAATGGGAAAGTTGACATCTTGGGGAACCTTGAGATAATGGGAAAGGGAAATGAGTGAGATAGTAATTGAATGCCCCTTCTTTTCTTCTTTTTAAAGGAAAGGACTGACAACATTGAAGGAGAAGGTTCTTGAGTGAGTTGGGGGTGAAAACTGGAGGGACAAAGGACATTGATAAAGAAAAAAAGATACCAGTAGGTCCACTTCTTGAGTGTGACACAGTTTAAGTATGTCCCTTGCAAATAAACTATAGGAATGCATGAGTAAAAGAGCAGAGTCTTGAATCAGATAACAAGTAGCGGCATTCATGGCATTGAATCAACGTACATTGAGGAAATTCTGGGAAAAGTGGGAACTCGAAATCTCAATTTTGTTAAGCTTGCTCCTACAGATCATCCTAATTCTCTTTGCAAACCTTAGAAAAAGAAGGTCCTCCAAATGGGTGGCTTTTGTTCTTTGGATGGCTTATCTAGCTGCAGATTGGGTGGCCACATTCTCTCTAGGCGTCATCTCAAGCACCCTCAATGATCCAGATCCCCACTATAACCGGGACATCCTTGCCTTCTGGACACCTTTCCTTCTTCTTCACTTAGGTGGCCCTGATACCATCACAGCTTTCTCTTTGCAAGACAGCCAGCTTTGGTTGCGCCATCTTCTTTCCCTGATTTTTCAAGTTATAGCTGCAGCCTACATCTTCATGAGGTCACTGAATACGCACAGCAAGCTCTTTCGCCCTACAATGTTTGTGCTTGCTGCGGGTGTTCTCAAGTATGGGGAAAGGACTTGGTCACTCAAGCAGTCTAGCACCGATGATCTCAGAATCTCGTTGATCAAGAAACGTGACCCGGGGCCTGACTACGCTGCGGTCATGGAGGATTTCTCATCTGATCTCAGGACAGGCAACCCAGGGATGTTAACTGTCCGAAGGGAGAACCAGAGCCAACCTGAGTATTACATAGTAATGAAGGGGTTAGTGAATAATAATTCCAACGCCGACCCAATAGAACAAATCCCAGAAGAACTACTACTGTATGGAGTTTATCACTTCTTTGAAACCTTCAAACGCCTCTTTGTTGATCTGATACTCACCTTTCAAGATCGCAACTACAGCAGATCCATCTTCTGTAAGTGCCAGTCAACTCTAGCTTACAAAATGATTGAGACTGAATTGAGCTACGCTTACGACATGCTCTACACAAAAGCACTAGTAGCTCATACTAAACCAGGCCGCATCTTCCGTGTGTTCAGTTCTTGTTCAACTCTAATTGGTTTCTGTTTCTTCTTCTCTACTGTTAAGCAAAATGATTACAAGGATAAAGACATTGTGGTATCCTACGTGTTACTCATTGGGGCTTTATCGATTGAGTTTGTCACAATTGGAATGCTGATTTTCTCAGATCGGACTGTTGTTATGTTACGAAAGTCCAATTCAAAATGGCTTGAGAAGCAAGTATTCCATGTCCTTTCCACATTCCGTCGGCTCTTCAGTGAGGAACACTACCGCTGCTCTAATCAAATGGGTCAGTACAGTTTGCTGAGCTATACCGTGGATCAAAAGCCCAAGCACAAGCACTTAGAAAATTTTCTAGATGCCTTGGGGCTAAAGGAAATGTGGGTTGAGTGCAAGTACATCAAATACAGAAAGGTAAGTGAAGAACTGAAGGATCTAATCTTCAAAAATCTTAAGGATAAATCGGAAGACCCAAAAATGAAGGAAGGAGACGAGCGTCTCAACACTCTCAACACCCGCCAAGGTCAGTGGGCAATGAAGCTTCCGGAGGACTGTTCATTGCTACAATGGAGCATCGATGCCGAATTCGATGAGAGACTTCTTATGTGGCATCTAGCCACAGATATATGCTATGAGCTACAGAAAATTATGAATTCGTCAAAAAAAGAAGAAGATTCAGATCAGGAAAGCCAAAAAAGAATGTCTAGTAGATACATATCACGTTATTGCCTATATCTCCTGCTTTCAAGGCCGTCTACAATGTCTTCCATAGCAGGGTTAGCTATTATTAGACATGGAGATACATGCGAAGAGGTTAAAAGGTTCTTTAAGGAAGAAAGAGTAGTGGCCGGGGATATCTCTGATTCTATTGAATCGCTAATGGCAGTTCATATGTATGTTCGACCGGAGGAAGTGAAGGGAGACAAAAGCAAGTCCATATTGTGGGATGCAGTTAAACTAGCCGGAGAATTGCAAGAGTTGCCGGAAGATAAAAGGTGGGAGATTGCAAGCAACGTGTGGATTGAGATGCTGTCTTACGCTGCACGTCACTGCACAGGTAACTACCATGCTCAGACGTTATCTGCTGGAGGGGAACTTCTCACTTTTGTGTGGCTTCTTGAGGCACATCTTGGCATGGGAGGACACTACCAAATAAAATCTGGTGAGTTCACAACTAGCTATACTGCAGAAAGGTAAGGTAGCCCCACTCCTTTCCAAGATCGTCCTATGTCAAACAAATCATTAAACCTATATATGATATATGAGCAATTATTTTTCATTTTTTTTTTTCTTGGTAAAGCTAAAAAAGTGTTTCATGGTAATGAGCATAACCCACCTGCCAACTCAAGCAATGATGGGTTGAGGGCATTTTCATTATTAGACTATCAACTCGTTGCTACTATGTGAGCAAAACAGAAATACTCTTTTCAGATTCTTTATGGAATAAATAATAAACAAAGGGAATTAGTTAAGTTAATCAATAAGTGCTCGATTAGTACATTAGCAGTTGGGTTTTTCTAAATGATCGGATTTTACCCATATCCAACCCAAACGTATGTGAATATATATGGCAACAAAACTCTGCCGGTCTAACTTGCAAAATGCTAGATCAGCAAGCCAATGGGATGACGCATGAGAGAATAATCAATGTATAGAGATGGGCATTTTAGTCTTTCTGTGCCCTCATCAGTTTGGACATATCCTATACAAGTTCTTTTTCCTTATATATATATATATATATATATGGGAAATTATCTTGAACCACACCTAAAATTGAAAATAACTTGGAGTATCCCCCAAAAATTATTTGTTTATTTTTAAATTTCTCTTTTCATTTATTCATGCAACATCATTACCATGAGAAAGCTTAATCGATTATTTGTTTAGTATTCACAGTTGGGATGTCAAATGATTTGATTTTGTCCATATCCGGCTCAAAACATATGTGATTATAGGTGATGTCGTAGGCTTTTATGATCTGAATGCATCAAGTTCTTCTACGCAAAAAAATAAAAAATACATCAAGCTCCATTCTAACGAAGAGTGGTCCAAAATGGCCAACGGATGTGTTGCATATATATATATATATATATATATCAGTGAAGAGGCATTTAAATCAGATCTGGACCATTGCATTGGTATCAATACACGTGTCATCCCCTGAATGTGGTATTTCACGGAATTGTACGAGAGCAGAATTGCAGACGATTTTTTTCCGGTCGTTGGAGATGCAGAGTAATGGGGTTGTAGCAGTAACAAGCCTGTGAAATTCCTTATCCGTGCAATACCGTGCAATACCCCCTTCAGATGGTGACACGTGGAGAAAGTGGTTTGAACGGCTCAGATTAATCTTACATTGATCGAACTCTAAACCATTGAGTTGAAGTTGAATCAATGTAGAATTAATCTGAGCCGTTCAAACCACTTTCTCCACGTGTCACCATCTGAAGGGGGTATTGCACGGTATTGCACGGATAAGGAATTGCAGAGGATTTTTATCCGTGAGATTCTGTTTCGAAGATGGTTCAAAAATGGTGGCCAATCATGTCATAGTGACAGTGTTCTTGGGGGTTCTCAAAGTTGGGTTGGGTCTTATCATCAAGAAGTAAGATAGCAGAGCCGCCTTCCACATCTCTCTTTCCTTCTTTATCGCAGTTGCTCTTCATAGTCGGGAGACGAAGACAGTAGAGGGTATCAAGCAAGTACCATGTATTTTAGTCAAAAGGGTAAAATCATCATTCTAAATCTTCACTTAACAATAACTGACGATAAGGGATCTGAGTCTAATTTAGTGAAATAGATGCGTGTTCTTATAATTGTGGCATTCTCCAGGGGGTGGCATTGTAAATTATCCTTATGTAAAAGGATAATATTTATCCTCACAAGGAAAAAAAAAAGTGTGTTACATTAAATGGGTAAACAAATATAAATATAAATTAATTAACAACTTAGGGGTAGTCAATAAGAAAAACCCTTTTTCATTTTTTTATTTTTGCAAGCCCTAAATTTTTTTCTTGTTTTACACGTTTTTCTAATTTCAAGTGATTGTTTTATGGTTTTAATAGTCAATTATTGAGTTATCTGTGAACATTTATTCTTCTCTTGTCCACACATGAGAACTTTAGGCACTTGTTATTTATCATATTCATATCTTTACATAATTGTTCTTATCCTTTTGCCGCTATTAAATTTTGAATTTAATAGATGTGGACCTAATAGAATATTACCTCTATTTGTTTGTAAGGACCCTATCAAAATCATAGATGGAAATCAGGTTTTTTGACTCATGAGTTCTCCCTTTTTCAACACTTGGTGACTCAGGCGAGCAAACCTAGTTAGGGGCGAGGGCTGAGGCTATGGTTACTTCACATGTGTGAAGAAAAAATGGGTGCTACCAAAACAAAATTGAAGAAAAGGGGGTTAATATTGGAGACAACAACAAAAATTTATAATCTATGAATAGTATATGGTCTAGTAAAAAAATCAAAACCAGACTCGGTGAAGTTTACACGACTAGGAAAAAACACCAAATCAATAAAAAGGACCGACTCAGACTTGGTCTGATTATTTCTTAAACTTGAGCGAGTATTCATGAATCTTGACTTGTTTCCTTTTTCTCCCTTTTTTTTTTTCTTTTTTTGACTCAACTTGGGTGACTTGCTCGAGTCAAAACCTAGTTTTCCAACTATATATTATCAAAATTTGTCTGACCTGGGGGTGAGCTTCCTAGGAACCTCAATTGTGTGAGCTAAATGACATGCCGATCAAATGACAAATTTTCTATATCCATTTTCATATTAAATGGTATTTTTATTTATTTTGGTAAAAATATTAAATTTTCTCCTACATCCACCGGACTGATTGGAATGATAAAATCCATAAATGAGATTGAGACCTTCCTTCAACAAGTTGTTGGGTTGTGGGCTTAACTTATACATACAGGTCTATTGGGCCTAGGGTTAATTTAGCCCACTCCAGGTGGGATATTCCTTGTAACACCCTGAAAATTTCAAGGACGAAATTTGTTGTAAGGAGTGGAGATTGTAATACCCTGGAAAATTTCCTCTCTGTAAAGCCCTGAAACCTGGCCTAGGGTTTTTCGACATTAACAGTCCACATGATCTATAAGTTATTAGCGATAATGAACCGGAGTAGCATCCACACAAACATAAGTACAAGCATAAGTCAACTAAACTAATATATTATTAAAATTCAATGTTCAATATCTAATTCAAATTTTATTTTTAAAGTAAAGTTGAATTAAAGTATGTCTTCAAAGTCTAACTCAAAGTCTACGTCATCTAAAAATAATAATCATTGTCTTCTTCAATTCCATAAGCAATATCCTACTGCTGATCAACTATAGTTTCAACATTCACGTCTTCTAAAAATTATGAGGGTAAGTCTCTGGGAAGAAAATTAGTGAGTAGATCACAACACTAACAGGTTTGAAATCTCGATCATATAACCAATATCAGGAAAGACATATACAGCATAATATAAAATTTTTAAAAAGATAACGAACAAGCATATCACACATATTTACATTGCTACATTTATCGTCGCATAAGTATATATGATGACTCAAAATAAACTAAACAATGAATTCAAAATATCATCTATGAATGGCCAATGTGTCACAGTACCACATAGCCACCACTCAACATACAGAAACTTGCAGAAGTTAGCCAGTGTTCAACCTCCCAAAGACTAAGTTAAATATCTCAATAGTCAAGTAACAATTGGTAGATCCTGTCAAGGGTAGGTTGAGTCATCTAGTAGTCCACAGTTTCACTAAGGAAAAGTCCAGTGAACCAATCCTCATCTCAACATTGTAATGGCAATATTGATAAGGCCCGACAACAACAATAAAATCAACCAAGAATGAGAAATATATATAAATACAAATAAGTTCGGAATTCAAGTGTGATCAATACTTTCACTCCACCCTATTCGGTCTCTAAGTGGACATGAAGTCAATTTCAGTTTCAATTTCTGTAAAAGCCATCAAGACAACAAAAATTATAAATAACAAAGAACTGATCAAGGTGTTGGAAAACATGTCCACACTCCTTACTATGTTTTGATGTTAACAAACAAACATATGTCTTTAACTTGGTTTGATAAAATGTGATTAGCTTGAAGAAAGTGTAATTAGTTTGAAGAAACACTTAGAAGGACATCAAGGTTTGAACTCATGTAGACATGACCTTGAAGCTTAAAGACATTCAAGACCCAAGATGATAAAGACATTCAAGACCGAAGATGAAGACATCAAGACCTAAGATGAAGGCCATAGGATAGAGAATATATTTTATAATTTATACACACATTGCATATGCACTCACCTCATGCATCATATTAGAATGACCTTGGTGGTAGAGTGCAATGTGCTCTAGTAAAACTCTGTGAAAACAGATTGACCTGACTCAAAGGTATTTTGGGGTAATCTTAGAGTTAATATCAGGAAATAGACCCTTCGTAAAAGTTGTAGAAAATCGAGTGACGATTCTAACACAACTAGTTTCGGGTTAATCCGAGGCTGGACAAAAAAATTATGGTCAAATCACCATCAACAGGTCAGTATGATAGAATTCTGACATAACAGAATTTGTCAAGCTGGCGGTCGACCGGATAGAAGTACCGATCGATTGAAACTGTCTGAGACTATAGCCGATCGATCAATAAAAAGCCCCAATCGATCTGTACCTCCCTGAAAAACCTCCAACGGCTAGTTTTCTACCGCAACGCTCTTTTTGATCGATCGATAGAAAGTCCCAATTGATCGATGGTCCCAGAATACGACCATTAGAGCATGATTTTTTTACTTAAAATGCTTCACTAAGCTCACCTATAAATACCCTAGCTGCTCTTAATTAAATATGAATTAAGAAAGAACATTAAGAGCATTATTGTAAGCATTCAAGAGTCATTAAGTTTATTCTATCCTACTTGAGCTGTTCGATTATTATAATCCTAACAAGAGCTCAAGTCTCAATCAAGTCCTCCACTCTCTCTTGTGCAAGTCAAAGCCATAAGAGATGACTGTATAAAAGGTGCATCATTCATCTCTCATTCTTATCATTTGCACCACACTTGAGGTGTTCTTCTTATTTCACTACTCATTATTTTTTTTTTTTTTTACAATTCTAGACTGTACTTAGGATTGTAAGGATTCTCTTATCCTAAAAAGATGAAGGTGTCTCTCTACCTCCAAAAGAGATTGTAAAGGCACCTCTCTGCCTATAAAAGGGATTTGTAAGGATACTCTTATCCATAAAAAGATTGTAAAAGTTTTCTTTCCTACCTTCTATACTGAAAGGGAGAACTAGTGGAATACTTTACAAGAGGATTCTTATAGAAAGTGGATTAGACTCGGATTGAGTCAAACCACTATAATTCTCGGTGTTGTATGATTGTGCTTGTTCTATTTTATTTCGCATTTATTACTTACAATCACACTTGGGACAGTACTTCGAAAAGAGTTAAAATTTCATTAGTATAATCTATTCACCCCCCTCTAGGTTATTTCAATTGGTATCAGAGTGAGATCTCAATTTATTTAAGACTATATTGTCTTGAAAATGAGTCAAAGACCATGGCCACATTCCAAGGACCACCAGAAGGCATGAACGCCTCGAGACCCCCTTACTTTAATGGAGAGAACTTTTCCTTCTGGAAGTGCAGATTCAAAAACTTTGTGTATGGTCACAACATCCTCGTATGGAGAGCCATAGAAAATGGATCATGCACCATCACCAAAATAATTGATGAAAAAATAGTACCAAAAGATGAAGGGGAATGGACAACTGAAAACATTACTCTTATCTAGTACAACTTTTATGCAATCACGTTCCTTCAGTGTGCCCTCAACGAACAAGAGTTCAATCGAATCATAGCATGTGACATAGCAAAAGAGATTTGGGATATGCTTCTTGTCACACATGAAGGTACAACAGAGGTAAAGAAAAGAAAGGTAGACCAACTTGTTTCTGATTACGAATCCTTCTTTATGAAAGAAAATGAGTCAATAACTTCTATGTTTATAAGATTTACTAACATTGTGAATAGTCTCAAAAGTTTAGGTAAAACTTACATTAACGCTGAAAAAATCAGGAAATTCTTAAGAGCCTTACCTGCAGCGTGGAGACCCAAGAAAACAACAATAGAAGAAGCCAAAGACTAGAAAAAAATTTCTTTAGACTACTTGCTTGGATCTCTACAAACTCATGAAGTAGAGTTGAATGCCAACAAACCAAATCCTGAGAACAAAAAGAGAATCAAAACTCTAAAGTCATCTTAGACTATCGAAGAAGGAAGCAATGATAAAGAAGATGAAGAATTCAATATGGAAAAATAAATTTCACTCACCACGAGGAAGTTCAACAAGTTCCTCAAAAAGAAAGGAAGATTTCAACACAAGAACAAATCCTACGGAGACAAATCCTATAGGGAAAAAGGTAAATCTAAAATTAAACTTAAGAAAATCTTTTCTAAAGATATAGTATGTTTTGAGTGCAGAAAGCCTGGACACTTCAGAATCAAATGCCCACATAAACCAAAGAAGAAGGCTTATACAGCCACATAGGACTCAAGTGATAAAGAAGAGAAAAGCAAATTTGAAGAAGAATTCACCAACCTCGCCTTGATGGCAATCGGAGATGAAGAACAAGAGGTATGTCAAACTCAACTTGAATCCTTAATAAGGGACTCTAATGTGGAACTTCAAGAAGCCTTCAAGGCCTTGTATAAAGAAAATCTCAAATTAGAGTCTGATAAGAATGAACTTAAAAAAGATATTGACATACTCAATAAGAGAGTGGATACACTATCCTCAAAGGTGAGTGAACTGGAGAAAGAAAACTTCAAGTTGAAATCCACCATTTGCACCTTCATCCAAGGGCAAAGGAACCTTGACAATCTTCTTGAATCTCAAATGAAAGGTCCAAATGAAAGAGAAGGACTAGGTTACAATGGACAAAATCCATCTAGGAGAAAAAAAAAACAAAGTGAGAATCCAAGAAGGGGTGACCAAGGAAACCAACTATCCACCTTTTACATCAAATGTGATTTTTGTAAAAAGACAGGACATTCCATAAACCAATGTCATTCTAGGAAAAGAAAGAACCCCAACTCTCAAACTGAGAGACCAAGAGTTAGCCATGCTTACTACTACACACCCTTAAGAAGGCAATATAGGTCTTAAGAAGACTCTAGACCGATGCCTAGGTATAGAAAATCCCAACCTCAAAGATATTACTCTATTGAGAGGCCCCAAAGACAATACCAAGGGTATGAGAACTACCCTCGGAAGACTTATATAGACCACAAGGAAAATACTAAAACCAAGGATCCTATAGACCTCAAAGATACTATACTCCTCAAAGATCAAATGGATCTTATAAACATCAAAGGACCCAAAGAAACCCAAAGTCATCCCAAAGGCAGAACCAAAGACCTAAAAAGTACATAACCATTTGGGTTTCAGTAGAAAAGTTTGACACTAACAATGATGGACCCATAAGATTATGGGGACCAATGTACGATTAAATTTCTGTTATAGGTTTGCTTGAAGAATAAGGTGGAAGCTGAATGGGTAATCGACAGTGGATGCTCCAAACACATGACATCCAAGAAGAATCTATTCTCAAGCTTACGGGACTATGAAGGATGATGGGTCTCCTTCGAAGACGACAACAAAGGAAAAATTGCTGGTATTGGAAAAATAAGACTTCTAGGTATTTCAATCTCAAATGTTTACTTTGTAAAAAATCTGAATTATAACCTCCTAAGTGTAAGTCAGTTATGTAGCATTGGATACAAAGTAGAATTTAATGTCTCTCATTATTGCATTAAAGATGTAAATGATAATCTAATTCTTAAAGGGTTTAGGAAAAATAATATCTATATTTGTATGCTCGACGAATCAAGTTCCTTGAATGCATGCTTGGTTTCTAACCATAGCGAGTCATCATATACGAAGTTGGTTTTACCAAGCTATCTGTTTGTTCACTTTATTCATTGGAACCCCAGGTTTCACGATTTGAGGACAAAAGAGAAGCAAAACTTGGCAAAAAGTATTGAAATAGTAGTCCATTAGTAGCTTTATGTGGCTTACCATACTTATTATTCACTATCAATGTCCATGAATTCACCACGACATTCAATCAAACGGTTGGGGACCGTAACTGCAGGCCTAGCAGAACACTCCTTAGTAGGTTACAAACTCCCTCTGCCGTTGCTCTGTATCAAAGCTTTCAATCCAATAATCTTCAACTTAGAAGATCTCTGATAATGGCTATTATAAGAAATAGAAGGAACGAGGTAAGAGACGGCTCTCAACTCCCTTTACTTTGCATCACTTTATCAAACATAAGAAATGCATTGCGGAAAAAACAAATCTGTTGCAAAGATTCTGTATTCACAAGTTGTCTGGATTGATGATCGTCATTGGACGATTCCAAGTTTCCCAAAAAGGACAAAATGGAAGGGGAAAACCCCATTCCTTACCTCCTAGGAGAATTATTTTTTCATTGGTTCTTGGAGTTTAATTATTTTCTAGTATAAAATATTCTCATTATTTAGCTTCCTAATATACGCTTTCCTCGATCCTATCAAATTGAAAGGGAGACTAGTAAACTCAACAAAATCTCTTTCACTCTTACTGGGAAACTCTAAGCTTCCAAATCTACCATTCTTTCCTCAATCCTATAAATTTGAAAGGGAAACTGATCGAGGACGGACCCATCAACCAAATCACTGAATCAATTACTATTTCTGATCTTCTCTGCTACTCTCTCCTACCCTTTTGATCCATTAATGGGTAATTTTTATTTTATGCTTTTATAAGAATTTTAATTGGTGAGTTAGTTTCTTAATCTGTTTTTTTTTTCCTTCTACTTTTCTTAAGAGTAATCCCAATTTTTAGAGCTGTTTATTGAGTTCAGTGCATCAAGCTTTCTAGGTTTGTGATGAAACATTAGTAAGTGTTATTGGATCGACTACTCAAGAAGATGGTGACAATTAATACCAGAGGTCGAGGTCGAGGTCAGAAAAACTACAATCTAATCTCTCCTCTCACTAATGGCTTTATTATAAATTGATGCAGAAAAGTTTTAATTTGATCAAATTGCTGGAGTTACTCGTTCACAGGAGCTAGCATGCACTGACCCGCCAACCTATGTAGTGCGCGTTTTCGCTCTTTTTGCCAATCCAAACAACAATGCTTATGGGGGATATATCACAGAACTTAAGGGTCACTTTTTTGCTATTGAAGGGAAGGTACTAGTTGCAGGAGATAGCATTGAAGCAGAAGCAAAAGCCATTCTTCGTGGGCTGCAGTTTGCTCTTGGGCAAGGTATTCAACACATTGGTTTGGTTTCTAATGCAAAGGAGATAGATAATGCTATTAATACTGGAGAAAGGCAAAATTTTCCAAGCCTGGAAAAGATTCTTACAATGATTACTGATCTTCTTTCTGAATTTACTTGGGCTCAAATATTTCATGATAGAATGTCAACCCAAGTGGCTTACCAACTTGCTTTGAATGTTTTACCTAATATGGCTAAAAGGCCTCCTACTGAATTATGTTTAAGGGAACCACCTGAGTGGTTCATAGATGGGTGAACCACCTAATTGAGTGGCTTCTAGAATCCTACATTTGTTTGTGTCATTCTTAGGATAGACAGGTAGAAGGGAAAGGGAAGGGGGGCCAAGGTGTAAAGGGGATTATGTATAGCCTTGCTTTTTTACCACATGATCTGTTGGCACTGAAATTTTTGGAGGGCTTATTAGATTACATTGTTATTTTAAAGGAAGGATTCAGAGATTGTAATTCCATTAAGATGAAAATAGCTTGAAAGTAATGGTAGCATGTCTTATTTTATAGTTCAGAAAGTTCTTCACTGATATGCTAGTTTAACAATTATTTGTCCTCTTTGCAAGGAGAATGTTTTCCATCTCTGAGTGGGATTGCAGTAGCATTGCTCAGTCTCCTTTCAGGTGGCTATTCTTGACTTATTGTACTTGGAAGTCTCCTAGTTAGGGAACCTAGCTATCAAACTTGATTTCATTCTGGAGGATATTATGTTCTCCAGCTTTGTTGCTTCTGGTAAGTTGATAATGACTTATTCACCATTGTTTGATGGATTTCAGTAGTTTCCATTCAGAAAGGATTTGATTATGATTTTTGAGGAGATAGATCCATGATAGGTATGTTGGCAAATCATTCAAGGGTTGTTTTCATTGAACTTATTCCAAAAGTATATGACGTGCTTCTATGCAGTCAGAGTCCAGACCCAGTTTCTAGCTATTTTAAATCTGTAAGCAAGTTCTAGCTTAAGGAGTTCTGTTTTTGGATACATTCATGATTAGAACCATTGATGGGAAGCATGAGCTATGTGCCAGAGGTAACAGAGGATGAGGCTGCTTTTGATGGTCAGAAACCTGACTCCACTGATTGAAATGTCGATTTCTGAATAATACCCAGTTTCGAGAGGATGATAAAGTCATGATTGGACCTCATCGGCCTCCTCCAACATCTGTGTTCTGCTACGGATGAAGATGGGAAAGGTGCAGAGGTGATGATGGGTCTCCTCAGCTACTTGCCAGTTTTGCCGATATCGATGTGGATTCAAGTAATGATGAAGATGCCGAAACAGAAGATCAGAACCAAATCCCACTCGATGATTGCAGAAGAAACCTAATCCTAACAGACAAATGAATCGGATTAAAGAAAGAATCCTGAAAGCTTGTCAATGTGTATTCCGCTGATGAAGTGTATGAATATGGCAAGCCAACCTTGTGACATTGGATGATTGCCACCCAACCTTGAAGAATCCAGGTAAAAAATGAAGTACATTGCTGATGAATTCAATACTAACCAAGCACCTAAAATAGCAATATACCCTTTACTTGATGCATTGTCATATCTTCAAGATCTGGTTAATTGTCAAGTATCAGCTTGACGGATTGAAATCTCACATTTCACAGTTTCTATCAATCTCGCCTTCATCACCAAAGTTGAGGGACTTGAGATTGAGGAAATCCAGAAAAGGCTTGGCAATAGAAGCTGCAGAACAGAACGATAGAAATCAATGAGACCTAGAAACTAGATTATGTAAAAATGAACATTTAAAAGGACAATAGAATGATCTGGAATTGCTGTAAATTATGGGAGCTTCTTACAAGACATGACATCGAGATCTCACTGGGATCTTTAGATCGTAGAATGCAGTAGGAAGTCTCTGGCATTTGGCCAATCCAAACAACAATGCTTATGGGGGATATATCACAGAACTTAAGGGTCACTTTTTTGCTATTGAAGGGAAGTTACTAGATGCAGGAGATAGCATTGAAGCAGAGAAGCAAAAGCCATTCTTCGTGGGCTGCAGTTTGCTCTTGGGAAAGGTATTCAACACATTGGTTTGGTTTCTAATGCAAAGGAGATAGTTAATGCTATTAATACTGGAGAAAGGCAAAATTTTCCAAGCCTGGAAAAGATTCTTACAATGATTACTGATCTTCTTTCTGAATTTACTTGGGCTCAAATATTTCATGATAGAATGTCAACCCAAGTGGCTTACCAACTTGCTTTGAAGGTTTTACCTGATATGGCTAAAATGCCTCCTACTGAATTATGTTTAAGGGAACCACCTGAGTGGTTCATAGATGGGTGAACCACCTAATTGAGTGGCTTCTAGAATCCTACATTTCTTTGTGTCATTCTTAGGTTAGACAGGTGGAAGGGAAGGGGAAGGGGAAGGGGGGCCAAGGTGATTGGGGTCAGGAAAGGGGATTATGTATAGCCTCGCTTTTCTACGACATGATCAGTTGGCACTGAAATTTTTGGAGGGCTTATTAGATTACATTGTTGTTTTAAAGGAAGGATTCAGAGATTGTAATTCCATTAAGATGAAAATAGCTTGAAAGTAATGGTTGCATGTCTTATTTTTATAGTTTAGAAAGTTCTTCACTGATATGCTAGTTTAACAATTATTTGTCCCCTTTGCAAGGAGAATGTTTTCCATCTCTGAGTGGGATTGCAGTAGCATTGCTCATTCTCCTCCTTTCAGGTGGCTATTCTTGACTTCTTGTACTTGGAAGTCTCCTAGTTAGGGAACCTAGCTATCAAACTTGACTTCATTCTGGAAGATATTATGTTCTCAAGCTCTGTTGCTTCTGGTAGGTTGATAATGACTTATTCACCATTGTCTGATGGAATTCAGTAGTTGCCATTAAGAAAGGATTTGATTATGATTTTTGAGGAGATAGATCCATGATAGGCATGTTGGCAAATCATTCAAGGGTTGTTTTCATTGAACTTATTCGAAAAGTATATGATGTGCTTCTATGCAGTCAGAGTCAAGACCCAGTTTCTAGCTAGTGTAAAAATGTAAGCAAGTTCTAGCTTAAGGAATCGTCGCCAGAGCTAACAGAAGATGAGGCTGCTTTTGGTGGTGAGAAACCTGACTCCACTGATTGAAATGTCGATTCCCGAATAATGCCCAGCTTCGAGAGGATGATAGAGCCATGATTGGACCTCGTCGGCCTCCTCCAACATCTGTGTTCTGCTTCAGTTGAAGATGGGAAGGCGCAGAAGTGATGATTGGGTTTCCTCAGCCACTTGCCAGTTTCGCCGATATTGATGTGGATTCATGTGATGATGAAGATGCTGAAACAGAAGATCAGAATCAAATCCCACTCGATGATTGCAGAAGAAACCTAATCTTAACAGACAAATGAACCTGATTAAAGAAGAGTCTTGAAAGCTTGTTAATATGTATCTTGCCGCTGAAGTGTATGAATATGGCAAGCCATCCTTGTGAAATTGGATAATTGCCACCCAACCTTGAAGAATCCAGGTAAAAAATGATGAATTCAATATTAATCAAGCACCTAAATTCACTATTCATACTATGAATTATGAAATGTGAATCTATAGCTTGAATGGAATCAACTATGAATGCAACAAATATGAGCAGTCTGCAAGTGGTTTCCCACCAAAGAAATCGATCATGACCATATGGTAAAATGGAAAATAACACAGAAACTCAACCATGTTCCAGAAAGATGTATGAAGATTTATCAAACCTTGAATTTTGACAGAGGCATATAAACGATTTTGGCTGCTGAGGCTCCTTGAAATAGCAATATACCCTTTACTTGTTGCATTGTCAATATCTTCAAGGTCTGGTGAATTGTCAAGTATCAGCTTGATGAATTGAAATTTCACATTTCACAGTTTCAAATCAATCTTGCTTTCATCACCGAAATTGAGGGCCTTGAGATTGAGGAAATCCAAAAACGGCTTGGTAATAGATGCTGTAGAACAAAACGATAGAAATCAATGAGACCTAGAAAATAGATTATGTAAAAATGAACATTTATAAGGACAATAGAATGTAAAAAAGAGTTAATACTCAGTATCTCACATTGATCTGGAATTTCTGTAAATTATGGGATCTTCTTACAAGACATGCCATTGAGATCTCACTTGGATTGGTTTTGTAAATCTGAGTCTCTGGATCTCCAGATCGTTGAATGCAGTAGGAAGTCTCTCTCGCATTTGGCCAGTATCTCAAAACTGGTAGGAGCAAAGATGGATCATTTATAGATAAGGTTATACAAAAAAATGAAGAGATGCAGCAAATAGGCAGCAAGAAGATTGATCGGTTGATTTACCCTTATAAAACAAACCTCTAACTTCAGCTTCTTAACAGCGCAGAGTCTGCCAAGAACACACATCATTGGATTGGATGCTCTTCCATGCTCTAAGGAGTTCATCATGGAACATAGAGATATTGATTATGGTCAAGGGAATGTTCTAATACAAGGGAATGTTCTAATACACACACAAAAGAAAAAAAAAAAAGTGTAAATTTCAAATTAGAGATGTGGCTCGACCTTGGTGGTGAACTGGTGGTGACAGAGGCAGGCCGTGTTTGTTTCCATCCTACACCAGCTCAAGCATTAGGTATCAAGCATTCAAGTTCTCTAGTATCCTGAGCGTCAAATCCCTAATTAACCACAACCAATAGATCAAAAAATAAATCTAAAAAAAAATTATTACAAGCTTAAAATTCACAATTTGAAAATTAAATTAGATCAAACCCTATAACTAGAGTTTTATTGTTACAAGTGAGCCAACATAGGCTAATTTTTTTATGTAGTTACATAGACCTGATTTTATTGTAAGATCATGGACAGATTACAAATTATATAGGACAATTGTACCGACACACATCTCAGTTATAAGGAAAGACATTACTTCTATATGAGAAAGAACATCAGTAAGCATCAGAAAGCGTTCCTGCATGATTTTGTTTACTTAAAATTACATTGTACTAGTTCTCCAAACTTTTAGATATTGGTCAGGGATATAAATAAGTTTTTAAGAAAATATATATCAATCCAAAGATTGAATGATTCAAATCCAGCTTAACAGCTTTGTATCTGAATGGGGTTTCTTTTTTTTATCACACTGGAGTTCACAAAAAAGGGAAGGAAACATGAAACAGAGTTATTCTGTATTACTTTGTCCTCTAATACAAGGATGAAATAGTAAAGTAAATTGTTAATCCACCACATATAGTTAATCATTTGAAATTTAAGTTCTATCTACCCCCAAAAAACCTACGAATCCAGGAACACTTGTAAGCAACCTGCCTCAGAAGCATTGCCAAGTGTCAATAGAAAAGAAACATGAAGCAGCAACTCATAGAATTACCCGTTATGAACACAATACAACAACTGTTAGTTGATTCTGATACACAAGCTAAGCTAATGACAATTTCCTCAAAGAAGGGAATGGGAAAATGTTCAATTGCTCCACCTTTCAAAATGCTACTAGGTAACAAACAAATGTCTGGAAAGATAATAAAATTCTTTTTATTTCTACCAAGAAAGCATCCTCCAGAAATGCCACAACCAGTTGATAGCCATTGGTGTCTACATGCAAAGAAAATACCTTTGGTTAATGTGGGTTGATCAGCCACAATTTAATGATTCATGTGGAAAATGAGCTATTTCCTCTGCCAAATCATCCTTGCTCCTCCACTAGATCGAGTCAACACACCAGCATGGAGAAGGCCCTATGTGTGGCAATTGACATTGATGCTCTGCAACAAAGGCGGGCGAAAATCTCTCTTGAGCTCAAGAACATAGAATTTTTCTGACATTCTCAGACTCCTCGATCTGCCAGTGTTGAACGCAAGATTACTGCAACATACAGATTGCAATTCAAAATCTCCAGAAATAGGAACCAGGCAACTCGAGAATTCAAAATAAAGAAGCAAACTGATATTTTTATAGTAGACTGACCTGCTCAACCTGAAATCCTAACTAGGAGTAGGTTGGGTTCGTTTCCGTCCAAAATTAGGTATTGAACATTCAAGGCTCTCTGGTTTCTTGAACCTCAAATAACTAACTGTACACAAGCAATCAATCATAAACAAAATGAATAGAGAAAGGAAGAAATAAAGAAAGATCCAATCAAACAACAAATCAAAGAAATCACCTTTCCTCCATGGCCTCTTATTGTGGAAATGTCTCCTCATTTGATCTTCTCGTCATCGAAGAAGATGTTTGGGATGTGCGATATCTTTCTCCAATCTTCCCCTTCCTCCTTTCGGCAACGTTGTCTCAAGGAAGGGCACCTCATGATCCTCAACTCTCGGAGTGCGGTGAGATGCTCCAACTCCTCCTCAGGTATTGACTTGATCTTAGAACAGGTTCGGATATCTAGAATCTCAAGTGTTGTGAGTTGCCCTAAGCCTTGATGTAACGACGAGTAAGGTGATTGTCTTACACGCAACAACTTGAGCTTAGGGAGGAACATGTGGTTGTTTGATACTAATGACTTTGAAAATGAACCTGCGTTCATTTTTAAAATCAACTCCTCAACGTGTAGAACAGGAAGATGGGAGGATAGAGATGATGACATCGAATTCAACTTTGGACACTCCCATATGAACAATTTTCTCAGGGATGTAACCTGGGTAAGGTGTTGGAGAAACGAACTTAGCTTGGGCAATACAGCAAGAACAAGATACTGGAGACATGGCATAAAGACGAACCCTTTCCCTTCTTCTTCTCGTATCCTCACATTCCACTCCTCCAAATCCAGCATTTCCGACAACTGAAATACTTTCAACTTCGGGAATATTGCATCAACTCCAGAGTCACTTTTTGTAACACCATGATTGATTCCAAAAAACTCAACACCCATGAGTTTCACCTTATCCATTCCACCTATTACAAGGATTTCAAGGAATGGTAGTTTACCTAGAGTTGGAGGCAATCGCTTACAATTCCTGCAGTTATAGAGTTGCAAGAAAACTAGATTGGAGAAAATCACGAAGTCTGCATGACTACACATCCAATTAGGGAATGCAACACCAAGATAGTCATTTATTGTTAGTTTCTCAAGGTTTCGATGTGGTTCGAGACTTCCCAGCACGTCTTCCATCCTCCTTGATAATATATCCCCTCCGTCATCAACCTGTGAAACACCAGCTTTTTCTTTTGCTTTTGCTTCTGCTTCTTCTTTTTCTTGGTTGTCAAGTGCTTCATCATCGCCCTCCTCGTCAACTATTGAGACACCCGTATATTGATTAAAATAGAAATACAAAGCACGAAGGTGTTGCTTATTCTTCAAGAATGCCAGCTTAGCTTCATCTCCGTTTTCCACTCTCCCCAAACCTATTATGCGTAGAGAATCTTTAAGGAAGTTGAGATATTTCAATTCTCCAATCTTGCAACCTCCGCTTTCCATCCCACCAATAATGAAGTCTGACAAGCGACGCATTCTGCTTAATCTTCCAATCCCTTCTGGTAAGTAGCTTAGTTGGCAACATTCTGTCAGATCAAGATCCATCAAATTGACCAATCCCCCAATCCCTTCAGGCAGTTTACAAAGATTCGTGCATCCACCAAGGCATAATACACTCAAATTGTACAAATTAGTCACTGATTTAGGTAGTTCTCTAAACCTTGCAACACACAAGTTAAGGTACCTTAGATGGATCAACTTCTCTATCTCATTTGGAAGCTCTTCAAGGTAAGTCTCACCCAAATGTAGTGTCCTCAGACATGTTAAGTGACCAAATAACTCAAAAGAAACTATAGGAATTTTCCCATAGATTATAAGAGTGCGCAAATTCTTCATCTTATAAAGGGAAGAAGGAATCATGCTTATCTCTTCTGTTAATGGAGATAAATGACGAGCTCTACTAAAGTTGGATTCCTGAGCAATAGTATCCTTAGTTGTAAAAGTAAAGCATTCATTTTCTACAAGGGAGTTTGCAAAATTGTGGACAAGATCATGCATTCCATAATATTCTATGATACCCTTCGAATAGTTAATGTTTTTTTGAAAAAATGAGCGTATGACCAAACTATTAAAGCACTCATCACCTACTTTAAACAAATCCCCACAGCCTGTTGCCAGGCTATCACCAAGAAAGCCTTGTGCGATCCATTCTCTGACTGTAGATAATTTTTCAAAGCAATAATCTCTCGGTGTGATTGAACAATATGCAAAGCATTGTTTCAAATGAGAGGGCAAATCGTTATAGCTTAGTAACAGAGCCGGCAAGATTGGTTGCTTCCATACATCACTTTCCAATATATATTGCCAATCTTGTTTTGACTTTTTCAAATGCAAAAGACTTCCCAAAGTCTTTGCCGAAAGAGGCAATCCCTTACACTTGTTAGCAAGTTTCATGCCAATTTCTTTCAATTGTTTAGACTCTTCCTTTTTCCTTCCAAGAAAGGCATAATATCTCAACGCTGCCCAACAACCTTCATCGGACATTTCTCCTAATTTATGTATATATGTGGTACCCATCATGGATGCAACATTCTCATTGCGAGTTGTTACAATAATTCTACTTCCTAGAGAACCACGTTTGAGAGAAAGCCACAATGGATACCACAAACTATGATCCTCATTCCACACATCGTCCAACACTAGTAAGAAATGCTTTCCTTCAACAGAACTAGTCAGTTGACGATGCACAGATTCCCATGCAATATCATGATGACCACCTTGGGAGGCATTAATGTTCCCACCACCACCGCCGATTTCTTCAATAATACGCATGGCAACCTTCATTTTATCAAAAGGTTTAGACACATGTACCCACATTCTCTTGTTGAAATGGTTTTTCACCCTATCATCATTGAAGACCAATTGGGCAAGTGTTGTTTTGCCCATACCGGCCATGCCAGCGATAGAGATTATTATTTTGGAGACTTCTTGATCATCAGAAACCATTTCTTGTTGAGTACTACTGCCCTCGCTTACCAACTTGCTTATTATGAAATTTTTATCCTCATCACGACCAAATACTTCCGAGACATCAACGATGGAGCTACTTTCTAGATTCCTTCCGCTTGGCTCATCATATTTGATGATTTCATTTCTAGAAATAGTAGTTTCAATAAAATGAAAATTATCTTTCCGAGTTGCAATTTCATCTACCCTTTCATTTATCTCTTTTATCCTATGACCAATGTCATGGCGCAGACCAATTTTCTTGAAACTAAAGCAGCAAGGAGAAAACAAGTTGCTAGGGGGGCATACCTTCTTAGTCAGACTGATGCTGCTAACACCTTCTATTTGAGATTTGAGAATTTCAGTGCTCCACTCATCCAACACATCATCAATGTCATAGGCTACGTCTTTCAGATCTTGTAGCCAAAGCCGCACTGAATTGTCCTTGATTTGCCTCTCTTCAGCATCCTTGAGCACAGCCTGGATTTTGGTGAAAGTATGGGACAGCTTTTTGACTTCTTTTTTCACACCGACGACCAATCGGACCTCTTGTTCGACCTCCTTCTGGATGATGGTGCCCAATTGTTGCATGACACTGGAAACAAGAGCATCAACCATTGTTGATAATGATGATGGACTAGCAGCGAAAGAATGAATGAAACTAAGAAGAAGAGACCAAGAAAATTGTATCCGACGCTCCGGTTCAAATTCTGGAAGTCACATTTATAATATCGGATCTCATCCTTCTTAGTGGAATTCTAAGGATGAAATTGTGTGGAAGGTCACATCAATTAGAGGGAAATACCCCCCCTTTGCTAGCTGGCCCGGATCATAAAAACATGAAAAGAATGGACCAACTAGACGACATTGAAAAATGGAAAAGTAAGGACTGCGGAGTGAAGTCGATCTAGTGCTAATAATCAAAGCTATAATTGTGGAGGAAGGTGCGTTGGTTTATTGGTTATGTGACAGCATCTTGTTGTCGATGGAAAATATTTTAAAATAAAAAAGAGGGGAAAACTTTCTAATAACATAATAGGGTGTCTAACGGTTCAGTTCAAGTTACGTATAAGAGCGTAATTAAACTTTTGTTTTGATTTTTATTCGGTTTCATATTTGATTTTGATTCGGTTGAATACTAATTGATTGAAATTTTTTAATTTTTTGATAAGAGTACTAATTGATTAGATCAACGAGGGATGCTCTGGAAGGTGAGAGTTTATGATGATATAAAAACCTAATTACAAGGTCACATTATATATTACCACATTTCTCAAAGAATAAATAAAAATAAAAATGGAATTATCCAGTGTCTCCTATCTTTATCTCTCTTTTTTCATAATGAAAATAAATATCTCATTTGATAAGATAGGAGAGATATAGACGCAAGAACGATACAAAGCCTGGCAGTATTTTTTTTCTCTCTTTTTGAGATTAAAATAAGACTTTGAATAAGACTTGATTTGAGGCATTTAATAAGACAGACAAATATAGGTGAAGAATTTAACGCCTAACTAACTTGGCACCTCACAACTGGAGGCATTTAATAGAATCAATTCAACGTAGCTGGACACCTCGCAAATCCATATCTACAAAGGTGAAAGACCACTTGTCGCCATCCTTAACATGTCCCAACTCCCAACTGATTTTACGTACTCACTTGGCTGATGATGCTTTATATTCAGTTATGCTTATTTATTTTGGATGGTCTTAAATTTTGACTCTTATTTTTTTACTTCATAACCATAATTTTTACTTGCTTTTTTTTTTTTAATA
>NC_056557.1:7672061-7674891 GCF_013358625.1 Macadamia integrifolia
CAAATTTTATGATTGGATAAGGAATGATGAGATTTATAATTGGATAGCAAATAGAGAGAGAGAGAGAGAGAGAGAGAGAGTTTTTTTAATGAAGAATGGACCGAATATGATTGGATTTGGATATTTTCTGATCGGATATTAATACCTCTAAACAAATACAGATGCGAATCGAATTAGGATTTTTTACTATCTGTTTGTATCTCTAGCTTGTGTAATCCAAACTTTCCTCCCCCTAATGAATACAATTTGCTCTCAATCCATCTTTCTAAGTTGTTTTAGCTCTCTTCCTCATTCTCTAGAGCCTGTTTAATTTCAAAAACCTTCAAAATCATTAATTGATTATCTAATCAGACCGAATAATTAATTTTCAATTTATTCGAATTTGGATCCATATCCATTTCCGTTTACTTACCTTCCCTATTTTGAGTGAGACTAGACTGGAGGCATTTTAATATAACAAAAAAATATAGATGAACAATTTAAATCACATCTAACTAACATCTCACAATGGCATTTAATAGAATCAATTAGTGAATGTAGACAGGTGGCAAATCCACATCTACTGTCCACCAGTTGGTTGAAGTGAGATTACAGTAAAATCGGAAAGACCACTATTAGCCATTAATGATGGTGGACTAATCCTTGGGGAGACTAGCACAACAACCCACCGTCACAGTCTCCATTTTAATCGTAGATGCACAGATAGGGAATCGAACCTAGAACTGTACACATATCCACAAAACCCTCAATTCGCCCTAATCATCTGAGCAACCCACGGATGAATTATTGCCTTATAGATTAGCTACATGTCAATTTTTGTCCAAAGAATCATTCATATGCACAACTTATAACTTTGCTTGCACATTTTAAAGGTTTCATTAATTTTTTGTTCTTATTTTTTCTTTTTTTCTTTTTTCTTACCATATTTTTTTAATTTTTTTTTTCTTCATATATGGAATTTTGGATGAATTCAAATGTTATGAGTAAAAAGGGAATGATGGGATCTACTTGGGCGCCAAACTTACGGCCAACTGAATTGCCAAGTGGTAAATATTAATTGAGATGTTGTTAAGCTTGGCAACAAGTTCACACTGCTACGGTGCTACAATCATCAATTTGAGAATGGGAAAATGATTCTGGTAGGGAAGTGTGGCTCTTGTGCCCAGACACATGAGGGTGTGAAATGACCACCCTATCCCAATGAAATTCAAAATAAATCCCTATATATTAATACTTTCTCATGTACTTCTATTGACCCTCGCACATACGCAAGAACCGCACTCCACCACAGGAAACACTCTTTGTTTGAGAATATAGATCATTGGGTGCTCTCTTTCGAAAGTCAAATTCGTCACAACATCCTGCTGAATGATAAAAACATGCCACCCCATCAAGTGATACTTTCTCAGTTGTTCTCTTCTAGATTGACTATAGTCATAATAAGATTTAATGTAGGCACAAATTTCGTTCAAGACGCCCTATCTTGCCCTGACCCTCATTCCATTGTCCCTCTAGGCTTTTGCCCTGCCAGACCAACCATGCAAATCTCAAGCCTAGGTTTCCTACTTATAGGGCCGACGAAGCTGATATGGGAGTCTGGGACTTTGGATCACTTACTTATTTATTTACACTTCACAAATGGTTAAGTGATGACTGTATTCTTTTACTTTCATAAATATCCTTCCACGGTGCTATTAAGTGTATATATAGCATCTTTTATCGAAGTAAAAGAATACATATTATCATTTAATAGTACATAAAACGTATACATACAGGAAGGTGATCCAGATTCTAACTTTTGACAACCTCACAAGTTGGGCAATAGGGGATTTTTAATCAAAACCACATTATCCTCTAATGATGGGAGGAGGGGGTGCACCCCCACCCTGATCTGATTTTTCCCATCACCAATCATATAATTGGAAGAAATATAAGTGTGTAACTAGTAGGGAGAGAGCCAAGAGTTTTCTTTATCAGGGTAGGCACTTCCCATTCATCATAACATTTTTTTTTTTTTTTTGGTAAACTTCATAGCATTGAGCCCACTTACAGTGTGTTGCACTATTTATTGACAGTCCATCTTATTTTATTTAATCTTTTTGTTAAAAGTCAGTAAGTATATATTAAAGAAGAAAACTAAATAATATACAGGTTTAACGTCTAGGCATTTTTAGACGGATACAAAAATCAAATGAATTGAAGCGATCCCAACATCACCCGTCTTTGACATTGCCATCAGCAGGGATGATGAAAAAATGCTACCCAAATAGAGGTCAAGAGGAAATGAATAATAATCAGCAAGGTGGAGGTCTTAAGAAGTTTTAAAAACAGCAGAAGAAAGATCAACAAGAGTGTGCCTTTAGCACATTGCACTAAAGTGTTCTCTAAAGATGCTAAAGCATCATGCAAAGCTCGTTTATCTTATCAAGAATGTAGTCTAAGGATCAAGGAGACCTGGAAAGAAGTGTATGAATAATTAATCAAATGTTTTCTCTCCTTAACAGCAAAAGTTGAAACCTACAGGTGCATATTGTAGATGAAAATCCAATCAAAGAACAGATAATGTTCTAAATTTTTTCAGAACTAATAGAACACATTTTACCAACACTTAGAAAAGATGAATTCAATAATGTTACCCCGCTTGAGCAGTTTGACATTTCCTATTGACAAATTCAAAGTGAATTCATTTCTCCATCCATTTGTAACACCAAAAGATGAATTTTATGGCATGGAACCCCTCACTAGTCAAACACCATGTTACAACTGGAATCTTCGGATATTAGGAAGGGTTCCTATCATAGATTTCTTCCTCTTCATTTTTTTTTTTTTT
>NC_056557.1:7674911-7690108 GCF_013358625.1 Macadamia integrifolia
GGGTGGGGTGGGGGAGGGAGATGGGGGAGAGCTTAGGTGTGGTAATGGCTTCATTGAAAACTGAAACCATGTTAAGTTAATAGCAAAGTATGTCAATTTGAACATGAGAAAAAGAACAGATATTTGCTACTCCCTCCACTATACACATACACACACAAAAAGTGGATAGATATCAAGGTTGATCATGACAACCATCAACTTGAATTAGTACTCATCTGTGGGTTACCCAGTTGGTTAGGGCGAATTGGGACTTCGTGGATAGGCACACGGTCTCAAATTCGATTCCCCATCATCCGCAATTATTGACAATTAATCGATCAGAAATGACATCCAAAATCCAAAATAATTATATATAAATAAAACAAAGAAATTAAGAAAGAAGCACACACCAAATCAAGTAATCAACAACAAACCTGAAAAGAGATGTAGTATCATATCTGGAAGAGAAACTGTTGTGAAAAATGCTCATCGGCGTGAGCAATCATCGTCGTCACTCGTCCCCTCCAAAATTTTCCAATTCCAAATGAGTTGAAGATGTCGGGTTCTCTTATCATACAGAAAGACTGAAGGGGAAAAAAACATGAAGTTAGCACATAGAATAGAATGAGAAAGCAGCATCCACTACATCAGAATTGCTTACAGAATTAACTAAAACACTATGCTTACTTTTAATTGTATCCACTTCTTGTTCATGCACTCTCCATTTTTGTGGAAGTTTCTCCTCATTTGATCTTCTCGCCATCAATGAAGATTTTTGGGATGTGGGATATCTTGCTCCAATCTTCACCCATCTCCTTTTGGCAACGTTGCCTCAAGGCAAGACATCTCATGATCGTCAACTCTTGGAGTGCTTTGAGATGCTGCAACTCCTCCTCGGGTATTGACTTGATCTTAGAACAAGTTCGGATATCAAGAATATGAAGTGATGTGAGTTGTCCTAAGCCTTTAAGTAACGATGAGTGAGGTGATTTTCTCACACGCAACAACTTGAGGTTAGGGAGAAACATGTGGTGGTTTGATGCTAATGACTTTGAAAATGAACCTGCATCTTCTTTTAAAATCAACTCCTCAATGCGTGGAAAACAAAGATGGGAGGATGGAGATGGCATCCAAGTCAACTTTGGACACCCCCATATGAACACTTTCCTTAGGGATGTAGCTTGGGTAAGGTGTTGGGGAAACAACCTTTAACTTGGGCAATCCAGTAAGAACAAGACACAGGAGACATGGCATAAAGATGAACTCTTTCCCATCTTCTTCTTCTTGTACTCTCACATCCCACTCCTCGAAATTCCACATGTCCGACAATTGAAATCCTTTCAACTTTGGGAATATTGTGTCAAACCCACCATCAATACTTGTAGCATCATCGATTCCAAAAAACTCAATACCCATATCCATTCTAGCTATTGCTAGGGTTTCAAGAGATGGTAGTCTTGCTAGAGTCGGAGGCAATTTCTTACACTTTCTACACTTGAAGAGTTCCAAGAAAACCAGATTGGAGAAAATGAAGTCATTACCCATTCAATTGGGGACCCCAACACAAGGGTAGTCCTTAATTGCTAGTTTCTCAAGGTTTGGATGTGGTAGGAGACTTTCCAGCACAACCTCCATCCTCCTCGACAATATATCTCCTTCATCAACTACTTCTTCTCTTTCTTTTGTTTTACCTTCCCCATCATCTTCATCTTCTTCTTCTTCTTTCCTATTTTCCCCTTCTTCATCATCAATTCCATGAAGCACCGGTATATTGATTAAACAGAAATTCAGAGCACGAAGGTGTTGCTTATTCTTCAACCATGCCATCTTAGCCTCATTTCCATTTTCCACTCTCCCCAAACCTATTAACTTTAGATGACCTACCAGAAAGTTGAGATCTTTTAGTTCTCCAATTTTACATCCTCCTCTCTCCACTCCACCAATAATGAAGTCTGATAACAAACACATTTGGCTCAATTTTCCAATTCCTTCAGGAAAGTAGCTTAGTTGGCCACATTTTGTCACATTAAGATATATCAAGTTGACTAATCGCCCAATATCTTCAGGTAGTTTACAAAGATTAATCCTACAATTGTAAAGGCATAACATTTGCAAGTTGTATAGGCTAGACAATGTTTTGGGTAATTCTTTAAACCTTGCCTGGGACAGGTCAAGGTTCCTTAGATGTATCAATTTCTCAATCTCATTTGGAAGCTCTTTAAGGTAAGTATCACTCAAAACTAGAGTCCTCAAACACATTAAGTGACTGATAAACTCAGAAGAAACTTTAGGAATTTGTCCATATATTTTAAAAGTACGCAGATTCTTACCCTTGTAAAGAAAAGAAGGGATCGCATTTATCTCTTCTATCAATAGATATAAGTGATGGGCTCTGATAAAGTTGAATTACTCAACATTGTATCTCTAATCATCAAAGTCAAGCATTCATTCTCAACAAGGGATTTTGCAAAATCATGGACAAGATCATGCATTTGGTTGCACAAAAGACTTCCTATTTACAGAAATAGGCAATCCAATACACTTGTTTGCAAGCTTTATGCCAATTTCTTTAAATTCTCAGAGTCTTCTTCTTTCCTTCCAGCAAAGGCATAATGTTTAAACAATGACCAACTAGCTACATCCAACAATATTCCTACTTTATAGACATATGTCATACCCCTCATGTTTGCAAATTGCAATCATCTCTTTACGTGTTGTGACAATAATTCTACTTTATCAAGAACCACGTTCGAAGGAAATCCTCAATGAATCCCACTCCATAGGATCGTCATTCCACACATCATCTAGCACGAATAGAAAATCATTTCAATCGACAGAATTATTCAGATGACGATGCACATCTTCACATGTAATATTTTGATCACCTTGGGGGGATAGTGTTGCCACTAATTTATTTAACAATATTCATGGCAACATTCATTTTATCAAAGGATTTGGACACATGTATTCAAATTCTCTTATTGAAATGATTCTTCACTCTGTCATCATTGACGGTCAGTTGGGCGAGTGTTGTTTTACCTATAGCGCCCATGCCCACAATAAAGATGATGGGGATTCCAAAAGGAGCTAGTTTCTAGTCTCCTCTTTGAGTCCTCTATAATTCCAATGATCACAAAGCATGATTGTATAGAAAGCATCGAACTATTATTGGTAAGAGAATACTACAAGTTGGTATAGGTACACATTGATACATGATTCAATGAGAGGGTGTGTGAGAGCATCTTCCGTACCTACTGTGCCTAGACGTGATCACACACAAAAGGGTAACATTTTTCTTTTTCTTCCATATTTTTAATACAACTTGTGCTAAGGTAACCCATCAAAGTCAAAGGGTCAACAAAGCCTTAATGCATTAAAAACTTTGGGGAAATTATCTTGTACTACCCCTAAAATTGAAAATAACTTAGAGTAACACCCAAAAATGAAAATAATATCCAGTAGACCCCTCACTTTCATAAAATTATATCTAAAAAACTCATTCTGTTAGGCTTAAGACGTTATGTCATGATGTCATCAATCATTTTTTCGCTAAATGGTCAATCTACCCTTATGGGTATGTTAAGTTACTATAATGGCCTTCGCCCCCAATTAGTAGAGTTGTGGCTATCTCGCTAGAGCTATAGCCGGCGCAGGCAAGGGTTTTGTTGAAGTCGTCAAGGCGTTTGAAGAGGGAGACAACTTGAAACTCCAGATCAATCGCATCCTCAACGCCTTCGGTCACTTTGGCCATCAATTAGGTAACCGAGCTGGTGTTATTGGCTTGTTGTATGCGGGACTGGAGAGCGGGCTAGTTGCCGTCAGAGACACGGATGATGTCGTGAATAGTGTCTTGGCCGGTCTTGGTTCCGGAGCCCTATATAAGGTGGCGTCGGGGCCAAGGTCTGCCGGTGTTGCCGGCGCTATTGGAGGGCTGATGGTTGGAGCTGTGGTTATTGGGAAGTAGGTTTTGAAGAGATATGTTCCCATCTAAAGTTTGTTCTCCTCCTTCGTGGGTATTCTTAAAGGTTCTCATATTTGAAAAATTGAAATATACATGTCACTGATCTCTATCTTTCCCCCTTGCATTTCCATGTAATTCATGGAGTGCATGAATGTTGTTGAATAATTGAGCCATCTATGTACAGGAAGAAACATTCTATTCTATGAGGTATACTAAATTTTTATTTCGGGAGCTGGAATTGGAATCTCCGTTGTCCCTTCCAAACTCATCTGACTGGTTGGTTGCAAGTTAATTCCTCTCTTATTGCTTATGATTCAAGGTTCTTACCAATTATCCACCCAAATAAGATAAAAACTAGCTTTCTGCAGTTGTTTTGATCAAATTCATAGAATGAAAGTGCTTTTCTGGCTTAGATAAAGCTTAAATTGCAGAAACTCTCTCTCTCTCTCTCTCTCTCTCTCTCTCTCTCTCTCTCTCTCTCATGTTGGGCTGGGGATGGTTTGCTTATGTGGGGAAACTGTTTGTGTTATACTTCTGGTTATTGATACTTGGACCTTTCATGTAATGGTTTGGAAGAAAATGGGTTCTTTTTTAAAGTCCAAGTATAACGATAAAAGGGATATTTTTCACTTTCAGTTAACGGTGTTACAAATTAGGAGTGCGATAGATATTATTTTCATTTTTGGGTGTTACTCCAAGTTATTTTCAATTTTAGGGATGGTACAAGATAATTTCCCAAAACTTTAAAAGAACAAGGAGATGTAAGAGAAAAATGGCTTATGTCTGAGAATGTAGCTCTTGCACTGGCCCTCATTTGTCCTCTGCCCTATAACATGATCTCCCTGCCTTTCTATGGATTAAACTAAATGAGAGATACTGATTGGATCTCAAGTATAAAAGCTAGGCTCCCAGACAGAAAACGACTTCACCTAAGTAAGATATGTGCTTTGGGCTTTGTGTGAATTATTAACCATATATCAAAAAAATAAAAAATTGTTAACCAAGTCAATAGAGAAAAATGTTAACGTCTTTGTGCAGATGGGCTTGATCCATCCTCCCCCCTTAGCCAATAAAACCAGAGTTACAAGAGTGTGCGGGGGGGTTGCATGGAGATTGGAAAATTTATACAGAATAAGAGTTTAGCTTCTGCTATGATTTTATCAGCCATCTTCTTGTAGACCCCCTGTACTGTTCAGTGTTTTAGGTATTGGATTGGTGCATGTATTGGTCACCGCCGAGTACTATGGTCCCGTTGCTGCCAAAACCACCATCAGCACCTATCGCATCCCTGAAACCTTAAGAGAAATCTACCATATTTTGATGATTATTAGGACTGATAAGAAAGGGTCACCCATCCCGTCCCAAAATTTCATTATATACTACTTGGAATGCATTGTGAACTTGTGGTGGCTGCATTCAAGTCTCCCCATCCATGGAACCCCAAAGAAACAGTTCCCCTGAACTCTTTAACAAACAAAATTGAAGGAAAAATCAAGGAAGGTGCCGAGAAGCAGAAGATCAAAACCACTGATGAGAAGCATGACAGATGTGTTAGAGCTAACAGAAGATAAGGCTGCCTTCTGTGGTCGGAAATCTGACTCCAATGATGGAAATGTCGAATCCAGAATAATACCCAGTTCCATGGTTGAAGATGATGAAGGTCTAGAGGATGATAGAGTTATGCTACAGAAGAAGATGGGAAAGGTGTGGAAGTGATGATTAGGCCTCCTCGACCGCCTACCAATTTCACCGATGCAGATTCAGGTGATGATGAAGATGCCAAAACAGAGTAAACCTAAGCTTAACAGAGAAAAATGAACTGGATTAAAAAAGAGTCTTAAAAGCTTGTAGCTCACTGATGAAGTGTATGAATATGGGCAAGCCATCTTGTGAAATTAGATGGCTGCCACCCAAACTTGAATAATCAAGGTCATGAATGAAGTGAATTGCTAATAAATTCATAATCAAGCACCTAAAATTCACTATTCACATTTTATAGTTTCTATCAATCTCACCTTCATGATTGTAGGTTGAGAAATAAACTTTTAAAGGGCCTTGAGCTTGAGAAAGTCTAGAAAAGGTTCTGCAATAGAAGCTGTAGAACAGAACGACAGAAATCAATGAGACCTAGAAACCAGATTATGCAAAACTGAACGTTTATAAATAAGTATCTCACACTGATCTGGAATTGCTGTAAACAATGGAGCTTCTTACAAGATATGCCATCGAGATCTCACCGGGATTGGTTCTGTAAATCTCAGTTTCAGGATCTCTAGACCGTTGAATGCAGTAAGAAGTCTCTATGGCATTTGGCCAGCTGAAAACTGGAAGGAGCAAAGATGGATCATTTGGCTATGTTTGGCAGCCAAGAGAAGAAAATAAAAGAAAAAAGAATCTACAAAAGAAAAGGAAAGAAAAGAAAAGAGAAGAAATAGTGAGAAAATAAAAAAGTATGTATGTTTAGTTACCAAGAGAAGAAAAGAAAAAAATTTAAAAAATTTTGAATTTTAAGAGAGAGATAGACACATAGGAAATCATTGTGTAATCATTCATTTTTTATCTTATTAAGTTTTCATATTTTCTCATGTTTTCTTGTGTTTTTGGCAAGAAAATTTTGGGGGGAACAAAAAAAAATTTCAAAATTCCCAAGAGGAATTTTGAATTTGAAAAGGGAATCTTCTCTTAGGTGAAGACATGCGAAGTGCAAAGAAAAATTCTTAACTCAAGAAAAAAAGTACAAAAATTATATTTTTTTCTTTTCTTTTCTTTTCTTCTCTTGGCTACCAAACACAACCTTATAAATAAGGTTAAACAGAAAATATGAAGAGATGCCACAAATAAGAAGCAAGAAGATTGATCGATTTTATTTACGCCTTTAAAACAAACCTCTTAACTTCCACCTTCTTAATAGCATAGAGTTTACCAAGAATTGGGATCATTGGATTGGGTGTTCTTCCATCATTGTGTAATCATTCATTTGGAGAAGCAAAAGAAAATTTCACAATTCCCAAAGGGAATTTTGAATTTGAAAAGGGGAATCTTCTCATGGGTGAAAACATACCAAGTGTAAAGAAAAATTCTTAACCTAAGGAAAAAAGTATAATTTTTGTACTTTTTTCTTTTCTTCTCTTGGCTACCAAACACAACCTTTGAATTTTTTTTTCTTTTCTTTTCTTTTCTTCTCTTGGTAACCTAACATACATACTCTTTTTATTTTCTCACCATTTTTTCTCTTTTCTTCTCTATTATTTTTTTTTTTTCTTTCATTTCTAGATTCTTTTTTCTTTTCTTTTCTTCTCTTGGCTACCAAACTTAGCCTAAGTAGTTCACCATGGAACATTGAGATTTTGACACTGGTAAAAAATGAATGTTCTAAAACAAATTATTACAATCATATAATTCACAATTTGAAAATTAAATTCTATCAACCCTATAATTAGTAGTTTTATTGTGAGAAGTGGGCCATTAATTACATGGACCTGATTTTTAATTTTTTTTGGTAGAAACATGGACCTGATTTGACAGGCAAGAACAAAGAAACTTTGTTGTTAGAATTTGCCTACTTGAAGCTACCAAGAGGGGATTTTCACATATGGGGCATTAGTACCAGTAATATTTTTAGCCGGCAACCATGAATGAAACAAATTAGCCAAAAACTAAAAATACCCATGAATGATGGAGCCAATTCAAAAATTTTAACACAGCCAAAACATAGAAAGAAAAATGGGAATTTTGCAGCAAAGTGACTGCCAAAAGTTGTGCAAAAACAGTATAAGAGCTAAGCTTAGAAAAACCTCTCGCAAAGGGTCATTTAAGCCTTGAGACGACTATAGAATTTTGCCTTCTCCTGTGTGATCTGGAATCGACCATGGCCAAACTTGGATGAAGTATCAATGAAATTCAGCTTAATCTCTTCCTTTGCAACCCTGGAGATTTGTTTCACAAGTGACTGTCTCAGCGTCACAACGCACTTCTTTGGGCCCCTTTAGCAGCAAGTAATCATCTTTCACAATCCCATAATAGGGGAAAAGCCTCCCATTGGGGTTATGTCCTTCTCAGTCCTCGTTACCAAAAAATATGAAATCGAGAAAACCAATTTAACATGCAAACCACCAAAGCCCAGAGCATCAGAATAACTCTTCCCCAGTATTTCCAAGCTTGAATATGAAAGTAATCTTGCATATGACCCAATGCATCAAAATAAAAAGCAGAAAAAATCTTACCTATCAAACTCAGTAATGGAAGTGTGAGACTCTTCCCCAACCTTTCCAAGCTTGTAAATCTTCAAAGTTCTCTGTACAATGATGGTACCCATTTTGCCCCGCTCTGGCAACAATGAATGAGACCCTTGTTGGATGCCAAACATCAATACAAGCCACTTTGAGTAGGCCTCGATGTGTCTTGAGAAAAACATCAGTAAGCATCAAAAAGGATTCCTGCATGATTTTGTTTACTTAAAATTACATTGTACTAGTTCTCCAAACTTTTAGATATTGGTCAGGAATATACATATAAGTTTTTAAGAAAATATATATATATATATATATATATATATCAATACAAAGATTGAATGGTTCAAATCCAACTTAACAGCTCCATATCTGAAGGGGATTTTTGTTATGACTGGAGTTCACAATAAAGGGAAGGAAACATGAAATAGAGTCATTCTGTATTACTTTGCCCTCCAATACAAGGATGAAATAGGAAAGTAAATTGATAATACACCACATATAATTAATAATTTGAAATTTAAGTTCTATCTACCCCCAAAAAACTACGAACCCAGGAACACTTGTAAGCAAGCTGCCTCAGAAGCATTGTTAAGTGTCAATAGAAAAAACCTGAAGCAACAACTCATAGATTTACCCGTTATGAACACATTACAAATGACAATTTCCTCAAAGAAGGGAATGGGAAAATGTTCAGTTGTTCCATCTTTCAAATGCTACTAGCTAACAAAAAAATATCTGGAAAGACAATAAAATTCTTTTCATTTCTACCAAGCAAGAATCCTTCTGAATTGGTGTCTGCAATCAAAGAAAATACCTTTGGAGAAGTTGAGGGAGGGTTAATGTGGGTTGATCAGCCTCAATTTAATGATTCATGTTGAAAATGAGCTCTTTCCACTGCCAAATCATCCTTGGTCCTCCACCAGAGCAGCCAACACACCAGCATGGAGAAGGCCCTATGTGTGGCAATTGACATTGATTTTCTGCAACATAGGCAGGCGAAAATCTCTCTTGAGCTCAAGAACATAGAATTTTTCTGACATCCTCAGACTCTTCGATCTCCCAGTGTTGAACGCAAGATTACTGCAACATACAGATTGCAATTCAAAATCTATGTAAATAGGAAATAGGCAACTCGAGAATTCAAAATAAAGGAGAAAGCTGACATTTCTTTGATAGTAGACTGACCTGATCAACCTAAACTCCAAACTAGGAGTAGGTTGGGTTCGTTTCCATCCAAAATTAGGTATTGAATATTCAAGGTTCTCTGGTATCTTGAACCTCAAATACCTAACTGTACACAAGCAATCAATCATAAACAAAATGAATAGATGAAAGGAAGAAATACAGAAAGAACCAATCAAACAACAAATCAAGAAATTACCTTTCCTTCATGGCCTCTTATAGTGGAAATGTCTCCTCATTTGATCTTCTCGTCATCGATGAAGATGTTTGGAATGTGGGATATCTTGCTCCAATCTTCTCCTTTCTCCTTTTGGCAAGGTTGTCTCAAGCCAGGACATCTCATGATCGTCAACTCTCGGAGTGCGGTGAGATGTTCCAACTCCCCCTCGGGTATTGACTTGATCTTAGAACAGGTTCGGATATCCAGAATCTTAAGTGTTAGTGAGTTGACATAAGCCTTGAGGTAACAACGAGTAAGGCGATTGTCTTCCACGCAACAACTTGAGCTTAGGGAGGAACATGCAGTTGTTTGATACTAATGACTTTGAAAATGAACCTGCGTCCCATTTTAAAATCAACTCCTCAACGTGTAGAAAAGGAAGATGGGAAGATGGAGATGATGACATCCAAGTCAACTTTGGAGAGTGTTAGATCAAACACTAAGAAACACAAAAAAATAAAGAGATAATAGATCCGCACGACACAGAGATTTAACGAGGTTCACACACCAGGGTGGTGTGCTACGTCCTCGGGAGAAGAAGAAGATGTTTCACTAAGCAGAAGAGAGATTACACCCCAGCAGCGGCATGAAACCCTAGCTCGAAAAACCCCAAAAAATACAATAACTTTCTCAACAAGCAACAGTACATTATATATATACTCCAAATCGTAGGTCTATTGGCCCAACCCCTCTGCTTCCATCACAGATCTCATAGAACTTTCCATTCGGGTCGCCACCAAAATATGTCGGAGCGGGTCAATCTTCAAAACGGATCAAGAATTCGAGACAAACTTAACAAAGAGTACCATATGAATAATTTCCTCAGGGATGTAACCTGGGTAAGGTGTTGGGGAAACGAACTTAGCTTGGGCAGATCACACAGAACAAGATACTGGAGATATGGCATAAAGATGAACCCTTTCCATTCTTCTTCTGGTATTCTCACATTCCACTCCTCCAAATTCGGCATGTTCGACAACTGAAATACTTTCAACTTCGGGAATATTTCATCAACTCCAGTCACTTTTTGTAGCACCATGATTGGTTCCAAAAAACTCAACACCCATGAGTTTCTCCTTATCCATTCTAGCTATTACAAGGGTTTCAAGGGCTGGTAGTTTCCCTAGAGTCGGAGGCAATTGCTTACAATTCCTGCAGTCAGAGAGTTCCAAGAAAACTAGATTGGAGGAAATCACAAAGCTTGCATGACTACACATCCAATTGGAAAACTCAATACCAAAGTAGTTGTCAATTATTAGTTTCTCAAGGTTTGGATGTGGTTGGAGACTTTCCAGCACTTCTTCCATCCTCCTTGACAATATATCTCTTCCATCAGCTAATTCTTTTTCTTCTTCATCCACCAGTGGAACACCGGCTTCTTCTTCTTCTTCTTCTTTTTCTTTGTAGTCACATTCTTCATCAACGGCTTCCTCGTCAACTAATGAAAGACCGTTATATTGATTAAAACAAAAGTACAAAGCACGAAGGTGTTGCTTATTCTTCAAGCATACCATCTTAGCTTCATTTCCATTTTCCACTCTCCCCAAACCTATTGTCCTTAGAGAACCTTGATCGGAGTTGAGATCTTTTAGTTCTCCTATCTTGCAACCTCCTCTTCCCACCCCACCAATAATGAAGTCTGACAAATGACGCATTCTGCTTAATCTCTCAATTCCTTTTGGTAAGAAGCTTAGATAATTGGCAAAATTCTGTCAAATCAAGATCTACCAAATTGACCAATCCCCCAATCCCTTCAGGCAGTTTACAAAGATTTGTGCATCTACTAAGGTCTAATACTCTGAAATTGTACAAACTAGTCACTGATTTAGGTAGTTCTCTAAACCTTGCATCGGACAAGTTAAGGTACCTGTGATGTCTCAACTTCTCTATCTCATTTGGAAGCTGTTCAAGGTAAGTCTCACCCAAATCTAGTGTCCTCAGACATGTTAAGTGACCAAATAACTCAAAAGAAACTTTAGGAATTTGCCCATAGATTATAAGAGTGCACAAATTCTTCATCTTATAAAGGGAAGAAGGAATCATGCTTATCTCTTCTATTAATAGAGATAAATGACGGGCTCTACTAAAGCTGGATTCCTGAGCAATAGTATCCTTAGTTGTAAAAGTAAAGCATTCGTTCTCTACAAGGGATTTTGCAAAATCATGGACAAGATCATGCATTCTATAGTATTCTTTGCTACCTTTCGAATAGTTAATGTCCTTCTGAAAAAATGAGCGTATGACCAAACTATTAAAGTACTCGTCACCTACTTTATTCAAACCTCCATTGCTTGTTGCCAAACTATCACCAAGAAAGCCTTGTGCGATCCATTCTCTGACTGTAGATAATTTTTCAAAGCAATAATCTCTCGGCATGAGAGGGCAAATCGTTATAGCTTAGTAACAGAGTCGGCAAGATTGGTTGATCACATTTGATACAACCTTCCATACATCACTTTCCAATATATATTGCCATTCTTGTTTTTACTTTTTCAAATGCAAAAAACTTCCCAAAGTCTTTGCCGAAAGAGGGAATCCCTTACACTTGTTATCAAGTTTCATGCCAATTTCTTTCAATTGTTTAGACTCTTCCTTTTTCCTTCCAAGAAAAGCATAATATCTCAACACTGCCCAACAACCTTCATCGGACAATTCTCCTAATTTATGTATATATGTGGTACCCATCATGGATGCAACATTCTCATTGCGAGTTGTTACGCCACAATGGATACTACAAACTATGATCCTCATTCCACACATCGTCCAACACTAGTAAGGAATGCTTTCCTTCAACAGAACTAGTCAGTTGATGATGCACAGATTCCCATGCATTATCATGATAACCACCTTAGGAGACATTAATGTTGCCACCACCACCACCCATTTCTTCAATAATACGCATGGCAACCTTCATTTTATCAAAAGGTTTAGACGCATGTACCCACATCCTCTTGTTGAAATGGTTTTTCACCCTATCATCATTGAAGGCCAATTGGGCAAGTATCGTTTTGCCCATACCGGCCATGCCAACGATGGAGATAATTATTATGGAGACTTCTTGATCATCGGAAACCATTTCTTGTTGAGTACTACTGCCCTCGCTTACCAACTTACTTATTATGAAATTTTTATCCTCATCTCGATCAAATATTTCTGAGATATCAACAAGGGAACTACTTTCTAGACTCCTCCTGCCTGAATCATCATCTATCATAATTTCATTTCTAGAAGTAGTAGTTTCAATAAAATGTAATTTATCTTGCAAACTTGAAATTTCATCTACCCTTTCATTTATCTCCTTTATCCTATGACCATTGCCATGGCGCAGGCCAATTTTCTTGAAACTAAAGCAGCAAGGAGAAAACAAGTTGCGAGGGGGCATACCTTCTTAGTCAGACTGATGCTGCTAGCACCTTCTATTTTAGATTTGAGAATTTCAGTGCTCCACTCATCCAACACATCACCAATGTCATAGGCTACGTCTTTCTGATCTTGTAACTAAATCCGCACTGAATTGTTCTTGATTTGCCTCTCTTCAGCATCAACAAGAATAATCTTTCGGGAGAGGGTTTTATAAAAGGTAATATGGCTTCTCTATTAGTGTAGGGAATAATGGGAGTACACATAAAAGCATCAACAGTGGTAGAATTTTCACCTTTTATGTGGGGTAGGATGGTCATTTCTCCCGCAAATATATCTTAATGTAGAGATCACGTGGGTTTGTCTTTTACAGTTTTTTCCCTTTATCCTTTTTTACATTTTTTTTTTTTTTTTTTTTCTGTTGTAGTTTTTCATCTGAAATTTTTGTATGCCCCTGAATCTGAGCCATTGGGGTAAGGTATGGCAGCATATCTATGTGTCTATCTCTTTCTTCTTCACATGAAATGACATCTCTACCTTCCAATGTACGATACCATTTTACGGCATCTTGTATGTGTGCTTCTCTATGTTAATTGATTAGAAAACATTTTCCTTTTAATTTTAAATCTTCCTCTTTAAGTATTTAAGGGATCTATTTTTGTTTAACATCGACATGTTCATCTTCATGATCATCGTGCATATTCTCTAAAATTTCTCAATGAATTAGTAGACCAATTAAAGCAAGAAATTATTATAATCGATAGTTAAGCCAAATAGATATAGAGACATAGGATTTGAGGTAAAATTAATTTGTCATTCCGTATTACATACAAACGAATGAATTTTAATTAATAGAGTCATAATGGAATTTGGTTAGAAAGATAAGGCGATGAATGATGCTTCTGCCTTTTCAATTCATGTTAAGAAAGCATTGATCCTTTGCTTCAAGAAGAAACCCAAGAGAAGGTATTTTGATCTTTGACCCCCAAAAAAAAATTAAGTATTGATCTCTTGCTTCAAGAATGCCTATTTGAAGTTGATGTGTGAGACCACAAAAATCAAATTTGGAGGAAGAGGAGTTGGTGGATTAATCAATTACCCGTCTAGTATATCGGCAACTGGAATGTCAAACAATCGGGTTTTCCCCATATCCGACCCGAAACAGATGTGATTATGGAGTTGTGGTAGATTTTTTTTATTTTTTATTTTTTATTTTTTTGGAATAAAGTTCAAAGAACTGGAACTAGGTATGGAATAGGTCTCTACCGATTTTGATTCGAATAAGAATTATACTCTTTGTTCTTGGTTGCCTTCTTATATGGAATAGGTATTGTTTCTTTTACTGGAAAAATTTACCACACCATCCTAGTGTTCGCAAACCCTTTCTAAGTACTTAGTATGATTTTTTATTCCGAAAATATCTTTCTATGCCCATCTAAAGCCCCGTGATGAATGAATTCTCATTCACTGGGGATTGATTAATTGTAAATATATATTTCCTTTTCCTTCTTATGCTTTATCCTAGGGAAACTTTCTTGTAGCTGAAATTTACGTATGTTTTTGTAATGGCCTTCACAGGTTGGGCCAGGCTGGCATGAGCTTATATGGGCTGGACTAGATTTGGGATTTTCTAGTTTTAGATTGAGGTGAGTTGGGCAAAGCTTAATTGATCCCAAGCTGGGTCACCTAGAATATCATATCCATACCATTTGATGTAAATATTAAAATTCTTGAAACTCTTCTTAATGCTTCTTAACCGATTATAGGATATCTTTGGTTAAATTTCTATGTTAAATTTTCATTGACTTTTTGAAAAAAAAAAAACATTGTCAAGAAATTGGAATTGTTTGGTTGTTCTTTTGACTCACTCCTACGAATCATACACCCAATTCTGTGTTGTTTGCATTCACCTGGTATCACAGACAAGGTTGGGCAGGGTTGTGAAAAGGGCGATGATGACAAGGCGCAGGGGAAGGGGTTTACAGGAGGAGGCTTGAAATAGATTGTAATCATCTTGAATAGAAATTATTGAATAGTTCTTCAGATATTTCAAGATTACTGTTTAAAATATTAAAATTATTTTGATTTTTTTCTTTTTTTGGGCAAAAAACTATACTGAAAGCTTGAAAAAGAAAAGAGCGTCCATATGAATCAATCAAATATAGCATGAATAGCGTTATGAATTGAGCTAATTAACTCCATCTGTTAGTTTCTATACAGAGAGCTTGCACTCACTAAGACATGTACTAAAGGTAACTGTACA
>NC_056557.1:7690128-7706672 GCF_013358625.1 Macadamia integrifolia
GAGAGGTTCATAGATGGGTGAACCACCTAATTGAGTGGCTCCTAGAATCCTACATTTCTTTGTGTCATTCTTAGGTTAGACAGGTGGAAGGGAAGGGGAAGGGGGGCCAAGGTGATTGGGGTCAAGAAAGGGGATTATGTATAGCCTCGCTTTTCTACCACATGATCAGTTGGCATTGAAATTTTTGGAGGGCTTATTAGATTACATTGTTATTTTAAAGGAAGGATTCAAAGATTGTAATTCCATTAAGATGAAAATAGCTTGAAAGTAATGGTTGCATGTCATGTTTTTATAGTTTAGAAAGTTCTTCACTGATATGCTAGTTCAACAATTATTTGTCCTCTTTGCATGGAGAATGTTTTCCATCTCTTGAGTGGGATTGCAGTAGCATTGCTCAGTCTCCTCCTTTCAGGTGGCTATTCTTGACTTCTTGTACTTGAATATCTCCTAGTTAGGGGATCTAGCTATCAAACTAGACTTCATTCTGGAAGATATTATGTTCTCAAGCTCTGTGGCTTCTAGTAGGTTGATAATGACTTATTCACCATTGTTTGATGAAATTCAGTAGTTGCCATTAAGAAAGGATTTGATTATGTTTTTGAGGAGATAGATCCATGATAGGTTTGCTGGCAAATCGTTCAAGGGTTGTTTTCATTGAACAAATTCAAAAAGTATATGATGTGCTTCTATGCAGTCAGAGTCAAGACCCAGTTTCTAGCTTAAGGAGTTTTGTTTTTGGATACATTCATGATCAGAACCATAGATGGGAAGCATGAGCGACGTGCCAGAGCTAACAGAAGATGAGGCTGCTTTTGGTGGTGAGAAACCTGACTCCACTGATTAAAATGTCGATTCCTGAATAATGCCCAGTTTTGAGAGGATGATAGAGCCATGATTGGACCTCGTCGGCCTCCTCCAACATCTGTGTTCTGCTTCGGATGAAGATGGGAAGGTGCAGAAGTGATGATTGGGTTTCCTCAGCCACTTGCCAGTTTCGCCGATATTGATGTGCATTCATGTGATGATGAAGATGCCGAAACAGAGGATCAGAACCAAATCCCACTCAATGATTGTAGAAGAAACCTAATCCTAACAGAAAAATGAATCGGATTAAAGAAGAGTCTTGAAAGCTTGTTAATATGTATCTTGCTGATGAAGTGTCTGAATATGGCAAGCCAACCTTGTGAAATTAGATGATTGCTACCCAACCTTGAAGAATCCAGGTAAAAAATGAAGTAAATTGCTGATGAAGTCAATATTAATCAAGCACCTAAATTCACTGTTCATACTATGAATTATGAAATGTGAATCTATAGCTTGAATGGAATCAACTATGAATGCGACGAATAGGAGCAGTCCACAAGTGGTTTCCCACCAAAGGTATCAATCATGACCATATGGTAAAATGAAAAATAACACAGAAACTCAACCATGTTCCAGAAAGATCTATGAAGATTTATCAAACCTTGAATTTTGACAGAGGCATATAAACGATTTTGGCTACTGATGAGGCTCCTTGAAATAGTAATATACCCTTTACTTGATGCATTGTCATATCTTTAAGGTCTGGTGAATTGTCAAGTATCAGCTTGATGAATTGACATTTCACATTTCACAGTTTCTATCAATCTCGCCTTCATGACCGAAATTGAGGGCCTTGAAATTGAGGAAATCCAAAAAAGGTCTGGCAATAGAAGCTGTAGAACAGAACCACAGAAATCAATGAGACCTTAGAATGTAAAAAAGAGTTAATCCTCAGTATCTCACATTGATCTGGAATTTCTGTAAATTATGGGATCTTCTTACAAGACATGCCACTAAGATCTCACTGGGATTGGTTTTGTAAATATCAGTTTCAGGGTCTCCAGATCGTTGAAGGCAGTAGGAAGTCTCTCTCGCATTTGGCCAATATCTCAACACTGGAAGGAGCAAAGATGGATCATTTATAGATAAGGTTATACAAAAAAATGAAGAGATGCAGCAAATAGGCAGCAAGAAGATTGATCGGTTGATTTACCCTTATAAAACAAAACTTCCAGCTTCTTAATAGCAGAGTCTGCCAAGAACCCACATCATTGGATTGGATGCTCTTCCATGCTCTAAGGAGTTCACCATGGAACGTAGAGATATTGACAATGGTCAAAAGGGAATGTTCTAAAACACACACACACACACACAAAAAAGGGTAAATCCCATATTAGAGATGTGCCTCGACTTTGGTGGTGAACTGGTGATGACAGAGGCAGGCCGTGTTCGTTTCCATCCTACACCAGCTCAAGCATTAGGTATCAAGCATTCAAGTTCTCTAGTATCCTGACCTCAAATCCCTAATTAACCACAACCAATAGATCAAAAAATAAGTCTAAAAAAAAATTACTACAATCTTATAATTCACAATTTGAAAATTCAATTAGATCAAACCCTATAACATGAGTTTTATTGTGACAAGTGAGCCAACATAGGCTAATTTTTTTATGTAGTTACATAGACCTGATTTTATTGTAAGATCATTGCCAGATTACAAATTATCTAGCACAATTGCACCCACACACATCTCAGTTATAAGGAAAGACATTACTTTTATATAAGAAAGAATATCGGTAAGCATAAAAAAGGGTTCCTGCATGATTTTGTTCACTTAAAATTACATTGTACTAGTTCTCCAAACTACTAGATATTGGTCAGGGATAAAAAATAAGTTTCTAAGAAAATTTATATATCAATCCAAAGATTGAATGATTCACATCCAACTTAACAGCTCCATATCTGAATGGTTTTTTTTTTTTTTTTATCAGACTGGAGTTCACACTAAAGGGAACATGAAACTGAATCATTCTGTACACGTTATTTTTCCTTCTAATACAAGGATGAAATAGTAAAGTAAATTGATAATCCATCACATATAATTAATAATCTGAAATTTAAGTTCTATCTACCTCCAAAAAACTACTAATCCAGGAACACTTGTAAGCAACCTGCCTCAGAAGCAAGGATTAAAGTATCGGTATCGGTCGTCGTATCGGTCGGCCAAAATTAAGATACGTATCGGAGGATATCGTATCGTATCGGAGATACGCTAAGATACGCTAAAGATACGCACATAAATGGATAGGAAACACTTTTTTATACACATTTGCATAAAAAAATAGTTTAAAAAAGTTATATATAACATGTATTATGCATAAACAGTAAATTGAGAGTATCGCACTAAGAATCCAAGGTTTGTAATTGTCCCATAAATGTAAAATCCTTGTTCCCAACCTTGATTTCCACTTTAGTTAGAAAGAAAAATGGTTGGCAGCAACTTTGGAACAAAAACACCTCAAAAAATTATGTTTTTCTAAAAAATTACCCATTTTGGCCATTTTATGACCATATCGGTGTGTATCGATCGATACACACCGATACGTACCGATACATACCGATACATACCGATACGTACCGATACACACCGAAACGTACATTTCCCTTCAATTTTGAAATTTTCATAGAGTATCGGTGAGTATCGGTGCGTATCGGTGGTGTATCGGTGTGTATCAGTGTGTATCGTAGGATACGTATCGATACATAAGGGTTTTAAAATTTTCATGATACGTATCGGTATGTATCGTGCCGATGCCTACCGATACGGCACGATATGCACCGATACTTAAAACCATGCTCAGAAGCATTGTCAAGTGTCAATAGATAAAAACATGAAGCAGCAACTCATAGAGTTACCAGCTATGAACACATTACAACAACTTCTGATACATAAGCTAAGTTAATGACAATTTCCTCAAAGAAGGGGAATGGGAAAATGTTCAGTTGTTCAGCCTTTCAAATGCTACTACTAGCTAACAAGAAAATATTTGGAAAATTAATAAAATTCTATTCCTTTCTGCCAAGAATCCTCCTAAAAGGCCACAACTAGTTGATTGCCATCAGTGTCAACAAGCAAAGAAAATACCTTTGGAGAAGTTGAGGGAGGGTTAATGTGGGTTGATCAGCCCCAATTTAATGATTCATGTGGAAAATGAGCTCTTTCCCCTACCAAATCATCCTTGGTCCGTCACCAGATCCAACCAACAAACCAGCATGGAGATGGCTCTATGTGTGGCAATTGACATTGATGCTCTGCAACAGAGGAAGGCGAAAATCTCTCTTGAGCTCAAGAACATAGAATTTTTCTGACATCCACAGACTCCTTGATCTGCCAGTGTTGAACGCAAGATTATTGCAACATCCAGACTGCAAGTCAAAATCTCCGGAAATAGGAACCAGGCAACTCGAGAATTCAAAATAAAGGTTTGAAATTTTTATAGTAACTGACCTGATCAACCTGAACTCCCTAACTAGGTGGTGATAGTACGGAGTAGGTTGTGTTGGTTCCCACCAACATTGGGTATCAAACATTAATCAAGGTCCTCTGGTATCTCGAACCTCAAATACCTAATGATACACAAGCAATCAGCAATCATAAAAAAAATCCAAAACAAATAAATAGATGAAACGAAGAAATAAAGAAAGAACCAATCAAACAACAAATCAAGAAATTACCTTTCCTCCATGGCCTCTTATTGTGGAAATGTCTCCTCATTTGATCTTCTTGTCATCGAAGAAGATGTTTGGGATGTGCGATATCTTTCTCCAATCTTCCCCTTTCTCCTTTCGGCAGCGTTGTCTCAAGGAAGGGCACCTCATGATCCTCAACTCTCGGAGTGCGGTGAGATGCTCCAACTCCTCCTCAGGTATTGATTTGATCTTAGAACAGGTTCGGATATCTAGAATCTCAAGTGTTGTGAGTTGCCCTAAGCCTTGAGGTAACGACGAGTAAGGTGATTGTCTTATACGCAACAACTTGAGCTTAGGGAGGAACATGTGGTTGTTTGATACTAATGACTTTGAAAATGAACCTGCGTCCATTTTCAAAATCAACTCCTCAACGTGTAGAACAGGAAGATGGGAGGATAGAGATGATGACATCCAATTCAACTTTGGACAGTACCATATGAACAATTTTCTCAGGGATGTAACCTGGGTAAGGTATTGGAGAAACGAACTTAGCTTGGGCAATCCAGCAAGAACAAGATACTGGAGACATGGCATAAAGACGAACCCTTTCCCTTCTTCTTCTTCTTGTATCCTCACATTCCACTCCTCCAAATCCGGCATTTCCGACAACTGAAATACTTTCAACTTCGGGAATATTGCATCAACTCCAGAGTCACTTTTTGTAACACCATGATTGATTCCAAAAAATTCAACACCCATGAGTTTCACCTTATCCATTCCAGCTATTACAAGGGTTTCAAGGGATGGTAGTTTCCCCAGAGTCGGAGGCAATTGTTTACAATTCCTGCAGTAAGAGAGTACCAAGAAAACTAGATTGGAGGAAATCACAAAGTCTGTATGACTACACATCCAATTAGGGAACGCAACACCAAGATAGTCCCAAATTATTAGTTTCTCAAGGTTTGGATGTGGTTGGAGACTTTCCAGCACTTCTTCCATCCTCCTTGACAATAAATCTCCTCCATCAACTTCTTCTTCTTCTCCTTTCGTTTCATCTTCCCCATCAGCTAATTCTTTTTCTTCTTCATCAACCCGTGAACCACCTGCTTCTCCTTCTTCTTCTCCCTCTCCTTCTCCTTCTCCTTCTTCTTCTCCTTCTTCTTCTTCTCCTTCTTCCTCCTCCTCCTCCGACCACCTCGTCAACTATTGTGACACCCGTATATTGATTAAAATAGAAATACAAAGCACGAAGGTGTTGCTTATTCTTCAAGAATGCCAGCTTAGCTTCATTTCCGTTTTCCACTCTCCCCAAACCTATTATGTTTAGAGAATCTTTAAGGAAGTTGAGATCTTTCAATTCTCCAATCTTGCAACCTCCGCTTTCCATCCCACCAATAATGAAGTCTGACAAGCGACGCATTCTGCTTAATCTTCCAATCCCTTCTGGTAAGTAGCTTAGTTGGCGAGATTCTGTCACATTAAGTTCTATCAAATTGACCAATCCCCCAATCCCTTCAGGCAGTTTACAAAGATTCATGCATCCACTAAAGTTTAATACTCTCAAATTGTACAAAGTAGTCACTGTTTTAGGTAGTTCTCTAAACCTTGCATAGGACAAGTTAAGGTACCTTAGATGTATCAACTTCTCTATCTCATTTGGAAGCTCTTCAAGGTAAGCACCACCCAAACTCAGTGTCCTAAGACATGTTAAGTGACCAAATAACTCAGAAGAAATTTTAGGAATCTGTCCAATGATTCTAAGAGTGCGCAGATTCTTCATGTTATAAAGGAAAGAAGGAATCATGCTTATCTCTTCTATTAATAGAGATAAATGACGGGCTCTACTAAAGCTGGATTCCTGAGCAGTAGTATCCTTAGCTGTAAAAGTAAAGCATTCATTCTCTACAAGGGATTTTGCAAAATCATGGACAAGATCATGCATTCCATAGTATTGTATGCTTCCTTTCGAATAGTTAATGTTTTTTTGAAAAAATGAGCGTATGACCAAACTATTGAAGTACTCATCACCTACTTTAAACAAATCTCCACTGCTTGTTGCCAAGCTATCACCAAGAAAGCCTTGTGCGATCCATTCTCTGACTGCAGGTAATTTTCCAAAGCAATAATTTCTCGGCATGATTGAACAATATGCAAAGCATTGTTTCAAATGAGAGGGCAAATCGTTATAGCTTAGTAACAGAGCCGGCAAGATTGGTTGATCAACATTTGATATAACCTTCCATACATCACTTTCCAATATATAATGCCAATCTTGTTTTGACTTTTTGAAATGCAAAAGACTTCCTAAAGTCTTTGCCGAAAGAGGCAATCCCTTACACTTGTTAGCAAGTTTCATGCCAATTTCTTTCAATTGTTTAGACTCTTCCTTTTTCCTTCCAAGAAAGGCATAATATCTCAACACTGCCCAACAACCTTCATCGGACAATTCTCCTAATTTATGTATATATGTGGTACCCATCATGGATGCAACATTCTCATTGCGAGTTGTTACAATAATTCTACTTCCCAGAGAACCACGTTTGAGAGAAAGCCACAATGGATACCACAAACTATGATCCTCATTCCACACATCGTCCAACACTAGTAAGAAATGCTTTCCTTCAACAGAACTAGTCAGTTGACGATGCACAGATTCCCATGCAATATCATGATGACCACCTTGGGAGGCATTAATGTTCCCACCACCACCGCCGATTTCTTCAATAATACGCATGGCAACCTTCATTTTATCAAAATGTTTAGACACATGTACCCACATTCTCTTGTTGAAATGGTTTTTCACCCTATCATCATTGAAGACCAATTGGGCAAGTGTAGTTTTGCCCATACCGGCCATGCCGACGATAGAGATTATTATTATGGAGACTTCTTGATCATCAGAAACCATTTCTTGTTGAGTACTACTGCCCTCGCTTACCAACTTGCTTATTATGAAATTTTTATTCTCATCTCGACCAAATACTTTCGAGACATCAACAAGGGAGCTACTTTCTAGACTCCTCCTACTTGAATCATCATCTATCATGATTTCATTTCTAGAAGCAGTAGTTTCAATAAAATGAAATTTATCTTGCAAACTTGCAATTTCATCTACCCTTTCATTTATCTCCTTTATCCTATGACCAATGTCATGGCGCAGGCCAATTTTCTTGAAACTAAAGCAGCAAGGAGAAAACAAGTTGCTAAGGGGGCATACCTTCTTAGTCAGACTGATGCTTCTAGCACCTTGTATTTGAGATTTGAGAATTTCAGTGCTCCACTCATCCAACACATCATCAATGTCATAGGCTACGTCTTTCAGATCTTGTAACCAAAGCCGCACTGAATTGTCCTTGATTTGCCTCTCTTCAGCATCCTTGAGCACAGCCTGGATTTTGGTGAAAGTACGGGACAGCTTTTTGACTTCTGTTTTCACACCGACGACCAATCGGACCTCTTGTTCAACCTCCTTCTGGATGATGGTGCCCAATTGTTGCATGACACTGGAAACAAGAGCATCAACCATTGTTGGTATATAGTGATGAAGTAGCAAAGGGATTTGAATGTTCAAAAGGGAGTCACAGAAGGAAGGATTTGGGTTAGAAGGTTGAAAGGACTTGAGTGATCCCTTCCGGGCTTTCCCCATTCATGTTAAATAGGAAGAACATTGATCTCTTGCTTGAAGAAGAAATCAGAATCATTAATCTTGGAGTTTTACTTTTTCTCTTGAGATATTCTTTTATGGGAATGCCTTTAGCTTGGCTGTACCATGAAGGTATTGGTACCCTTCTTGCTTCCCTTCATGTTAAAATGAAGTATTGATCTCTTACTTCAAGAATTAATACCTATTTGAACTCAATGTGTGGGACCGTAGAATATCACATTTGGAGGAATAGAGATGTGAGTGAGTTAATCCCGATTAGAACATTAGCTGCTGGGTTTTGTCAAATGATCATATAGAGTCTGCTTTCTTTCTTTCTTTCTTTCTTTTTTTTTTTTCTCTTTTAAGAGTTGTGCCCTTGTGGGCTAGACAACATGCATTGGATCTGATTGGAAAATTAAAGATCATATTACTAACTTGAGTTTGAAGCTATTTTGGTTCTTAGGCTTTTGGATTTTGATAGCTTAGTGGGATCAAGTAAAGAATCCCAAGTAACCCACTACATGTAGTAAGAGAAGACAAGAAGAATGATCTTTAATTTCGGAAGAGGGTTTCGTAAAAGGCAGTGTGGTTACGGCATCAACGTAGGGATCAATGGTAACAGACGTGGAAGTATCACCAGCGACACGATTTTCACCTTTCATATGAGATAGGGCAATCATTTCCCCCTCCAATGTATCCTAATAAGAAATATTTCATCTTTGTCTATCTTTTTCTTCTTCACATGAAATGACATATCTTCCCTCCAATAAATGATACTATTTCACCACACCTTAGTTAATAGTCACAGAGGGATTTGATAAGAAAGTTGTGACGAATGATGCTTCTGGCTTTTTCATTGTGCGACATTTTCCATGAAACTGTTTAGAAAACAATAAACAGTTCAATTTTATTTCATTATATAAACTGTTTAATAAATGATTCAGTTTTAGTTTTAGTTTTAGTTTTTACCTCAGGCATTGTGATCCGAACCAAATGAATCATACCATTTAACTAAAATCGCACAGTTTAACACCCTTCCTAATACATTATTAGGATGTCGTCAAGGCAAATAGGAGGGTCTTCTAGTCTCCATTTTCTTTTATTGGGCTTTCGAAGGTAAACTTTCAATATTTCAATGATAAGTAGGAAATAACAGAACTTAATTTAGAGCTAAATAAGTAACGGAAATCAATTGTTCATATCCTAAATATTGAAACTTGCTACCTTGAGAATAGCGTGCAAGGATACAATCGATGAAGGAAGCATTCACTTCTCGTGCTATTGATTTCCTGAGTTTAGCTTATTGAAACTTATGAGGGTTTATAGTTAATGACTCGATAAGTCAAATCCTTTCCCACTGCATTGCCATATTTAATGGAGATGTGGAGCATGGGTTCTACAATTTTAGTGGGCTGTGTGTGACAGGAATACAAGGAGATGGATGAAGCAAATGACTTAGGTTTGTAACGACCAGATGACACCCAAGATTGCAATATTGAGCTTGCACTATTATTACACCATGGAAGAACTTTAAAATACCAAAGCTACCTGTTAAACCATGTCTGGGCTTCTGAACTTATTTTGTGGAAATCCATTGTGTTTCCTTATGCCTGGTGTCTTTCCCATCTAAAGAAACAAAAGGATTTCCCCCATGAAAAATACACAATTCTCTTGAGAAATGAAGAATTTCACATACAAGAAATATATATAAAAGCAATTAAGATGTTGATCTGGTTAAAAAATCAACTAGTTGTCTTGAAGGAGAAGATAAGTAAGGCTTGGGGGGAATTGGCAAAGATTCAAGGTTTCCTCTAAACATATCCACCACTTTGTTGATTGGTGGTCGATTTGTTGGATCCATCTGTATGCACCATAAACCCACCACAATAATCTTCCTGACTATTTCTTCTTCTTTTTCCGTCATAACCATGTCTAAATGTAAAAGCTCACTTTTTCCAATATGTTCATAGATCCAATCCGGAAAATAAATTTCACTAGTGTGATCAACTCCCTTATCAAAATTCTTTCTCCCTCCAACCATTTCTAGTATCATCATTCCATAGCTATACACGTCCGACTTGTGTGAAACTTCTCCAAAGTTCCGAGAGAACACTTCAGGAGCAATATATCCTATGGTACCTCTACGATCTGCCATTGATATGATACTATCTTTTGCAGGACATAATTTAGCAAGACCAAAATCAGATATCTTTGGACAAAAATCTTCGTCTAAAAGAATGTTATGAGGTTTTATGTCAAAATGCACAATACGAGTATTACAACCACGATGTAAATACTCTAATCCTTGAGCGATGCCAACTGCAATTTGATAAAGTCTTTCCCAACTGAGGTGATGGTATGTTTTCATTGATTTCTTGTTGTAGATGAACTTCTCAAGAGACCCGTTGGGCATGAACTCATAGATAAGTGCTCTTTTGGAGCCATTAAAACAAAAACCCAGTAGAGTCACAATATTAACATGAGAAGTACTACTAATACTTGCAACCTCATTAATGAACTCTTCTCCATCACCTTTAGAGGCATTGAGGATTTTCACTGCAACCAAACGACCATTGGGTAGCTTCCCTTTGAATACACCACCATAACCACCTTGGCCCAATTTTTCTTTAAACAAATTTGTGATTTTCTTTATATCTGAATAACTATATCTTTTCGGTGCCAAGGATCCATAACTCCTTAGAAAAGCTTCAACATTTTGAGTGTTCTCTGTTCTTTTCTTCCAAAATGACATCAGTCCATTTGATGATAATTTCCTTCTCAAGAAGTATGCAAGAATTGCTGCTAATATAGTTGCAACGATAAAGCTTGATCCTGTAAATCCATATTAAGAAAAAAAAAAAAAAAAAAAAAAAAAAAACTCATATATGATAGGAAATTTGGAATGATGACAATATATAAATCACATTAGTGCAAATCACATGCCCTAATAGGGCAGCATCTTATATTATTTCACAGTTGTCTCCAACCTAGATTGAAAAATATCATGGAAAATAAGTTTATTGTATAAGATGCATATGGTGCATTGGATACACCATATTTTTTGAAATATTCCATTCTTCTTAATTTTCTTTTGTAAATACGAATAACTTATCTTAGAATTATTAGCGAACTCAACTATTACATTTCAAAAAATAGAAAATATGGGACAAGGATTACCTATTACAAGCTTCTTTCTCAAATTTAGAGTGCTCCCAAACCGAACTGCCACAACATCATGACAATCAACAGCTTGTTAGTTTAAATAATAAATATTGTAGCAGGATAATCTCTGAATGTAGACTTCTATCCAAAAACCCCGATGAGAGAGAGAGAAAGAGGGTTGAGAACAACGTATTCATGATTTTTCTAATGTTTTAGCTCCAAAAATATTATTAATTCACTACTAATATATCAACGATAAGCAAACTAAAGCTAAAATGGGCCATATTGCACTCAGATTGCTTGGATTTCATTTATAAATGAGCAAGTCCTAACAAACAAAAGAAGCAGAAGAAAAGGGAGTATATGTACAGACTACAGAGTTCAATACCCTGTTCTGCATCTGAACATTTGAAAGCTGGGATATTCTCCAAGAATGTTCACACATGGAATTTTGGAACATACAAAATAATCAGAAATTACTGGATCTGAACAAAGTTCAGAGTAGAGCTCATGACTTTAAACAATAGGTTTGACTGTAATGGTATTACTTTCCCCAGAAATGGAATTGAGTTGGTGACATGTTTATTCCTGGGGTTGCATGTGGGTATTGAAGATGAAGGAATAACTGATATGTGGAGGCTTCCATAGTGATACAGAGCGCAATGTGGGGAAACCCCAACAATTCTTGTGTGCTCTCTTAAAGGATTAGGAATGATTCAACACTGGCCGGTTTGATTCTTAAGAATAATTATGTCTTCGCCAGACAAACAATTACCAACGCTATTTCTCTGAAAATGATGATGCTGATGAGAGAAGTTTATGGAAATAAATCGAAGAGGATCGATCAATTCCCCCAGAGAAGAAAAAGGAGAACGGAGATTATGAACTTACAATTACTGCATCGAACCAAGTGTGGGCGATCAGGGCACAGACAGACGGAGTAGTAAGTGGTCCAATTGAACCCACAGCGCCCACCGCTGCTTTGGCATTTGGTGCAGTGAGAAGCATTCCATTTCAAATCAAACCCCTCCTTCAACAGATTTGTATAATATGAAGACTTCCCATGAACAGCAGCGATTCCGGTACTGTCTCCGTCAACTGGTGTGATTACCGGCGGATCACAATACCCGGAAGTCTTTACTTGATTCAACAAGAGATCGTCCTTGAGTAACGCCATAGAGTGAACAGAACTACAATTGATTTCGTGATCTGAAAATCCAGAAGGGAATAAGGAGTAATTGCAGTTGAGGAAGAGGAAGAGATCTTCATGGTTTGGACCATAGAGGAAGGGTGTGCGATCCAGGGTGAAGTTCTGAACTTGAGATGAACACCCGCCTTCTGTTCTAACTTTGGCATCAATGAGTCGAAGAGTTTGATTTTGGTAGGAGATATCAAGGATGACATAGTTAACGGTGGATAAATTGAGGGTGGGCTGCTGGTTCTTGCAGGTCACCTGAAAGCCCGGAAAGCCACAGTGGGATTCTTGTTGACCAGATATCCAAAACGGGTAACTAATGTTGGGTCCTTCACCGCATTGGACCTTCTTACCACAAGCTTCAAACCGCCAGTCGTCTGCGCATAGAGCTGTTTGCAGTACTGACAGTAGTAATAGGAAAACCAAGGAGATCAAGGGAAGGATGCTTCTGTACACCGACCATGCCGTTGATGTTGATGTTGATGATGTTGATGATGATGATGATGATGGCTTGCACCACATCACATGGGTGATCTGCTCATCCATTTTAGTTAGAATTGAGAGAGAGAGAGAGAGAGGGAGAGAGTTTCAAATAGCAGAAGAGATGGCGAAAATAACAAAAGAGATCTAAGGTCTGATATATCAAAAAAAAAAAACCAAATTAAGGTCTGCAGGGAAAGTCACAGTCAAATTGGGGTTGCTTTTGACTCTTTCTCAAAAATTTATGGTTGTGAGGATCCAAAGCCAAAAGAAAGAGAGGAGACGAGAAGCTTCGTTGGGACAATAGGACGACCTTGCTAGTGTCTTTGTGTGTGACAATTTTCTAGTTGAGTGAATTGAAAGCGAACCAGCGAGGCAGAGACGGCAAAGATTGGCCTTCTTGAAAATTCTATCTCCCTCCCTCTTTCCGTCCTTCCCTCCCTGTCTCACTGATATATACATGAACAAATTGTGATATTTTCTTTTAAGTTTGAAACAAATTATAATTTTTCTGTTCTATTCTTCACTGATTCATAATCAAGGTTTGAAACCTAGTTTCCGCATTCGAGGAAGGCCGAGTCTTGAGCGACTCTGGCTTGAGAGGCCTTGGCTGATACCGGCCCATATCAAAATTTTACTGCTTTTAGATGGATCAAGAAAACAATGCTTGAAAGGTAAAATTTTGAGAGAGAGAGAGAGAAAGAAAATCATACATGCTTTCCCTTAAACTAGAATGGAGGATCGATTGATAGGTAACCAGGGACGCAGCGGGAGAGAGACGAACCCAAAAATCTCAGGTTGAATGGTTTCTTCTTGAGCGTTTCAGGTCGCTGAAGAGCGCTTGAGCGAGAGATTGAGAGGTCAAATAATGGTTTTTAAGGTTGGGAGAGATTGAGATGAGAGAGAGATGGAGATAGAGTGGGAGCAGATGGAGGAGTTCGTGCGGAAGGGAGAAATAGAGAGCGGGAATGAACAAAATTCTCCCACGAATAAATTATATTATTAAATTGTCTAACCTTATAGTAGGGGTGAAATAGACCGACTTGGGTCGAGTTTTTTAAAACCCTAACCTAATCCTATTAAGCCCATGTTCAGGCCCAATTTTGATGGGGTTCATATCAACCCAAGCTAATCCTAACTAATCCTACCAGGGTTGGGTTGACCCTGGATTCTACAATGGTTGGATTAACCTTGATTGAACTGTTTTTACCATTCTTCTTCTTCTTCTTCTCTTTTTTTTTTTTTTTTTTTTATGAAATGAAACATATACAAGTTGTTTTTTTCTGAGGCCCAAAATAGTTAACCTCGTGACCATTTAATTTTGAAGTGTTAGTCTTTATAGATTGAGCAACCCTTTGGGTTCTTTTTTTTACCATGAAATTTGATTGGAGTCATACTTTGTTTTTTTTTTAGGTTTATTTATTAGTGTGTAAAAACATGAAGGCATTCAAATTACATAACTTAAAGTAGTGGAGTTGGACTAATTTGTCCAACAAACAAGATAAAATATTCCTGCTCAAAAAGCCAATTACATTCTTAATCTCCCTGAAAATGTGATAAAATGAACAAGACCTGAAAGAGGCTAAGTGGGTGATATCATGTACAATTCTGATCATCTCCGAGGTCAAGGATGGTTCCCATGATTGAGGTAAGACATCAATTCTTTCTTTGTTACCCAATTTCACCTCAAGGAGCTCAATTCCTTCGGATAACCCTTGAAGAATCCCCGCCCTCATAGCCATATTCAAACATATTGAACTAGTCACCATAGAATACGTGGGAAGACTGGAAAATAGTGTCCCATCGCATCCAATTTAGACCTTAATAAATATTTCTATGATCCGAGATTTAAATTGCCAAAAGACCTTCTGCAGTGAGTGGTGGGGTGCCATGAACATTCAATGGTTAGGGGTGCATGATCGGGCTCTTCCCGCCATTGAATACTCACTACACTTCACCACTCACCTTGGAGAATTTGGACTCATTAAGTCACGGTCGATTATGATCAAATCAGAAAGTCATGCCTCCCATAGTCCCAATCGCAAAGCTCCCCTACGGACTTAAATTGAGCTCAAAAGCAACCATCCCTCCACATCCCCATAAATCTTCTTTTGGCTCTTTGTTGGCAACAAAATCCTCCCCCATGTCATGGTCAGCTGACCGTATTGGTGTGTGCGCAGGCATGTCAGAATCTTTCCTGAGATTCAATAGTAGATCTAACTTCAATCAAGCGACTTGGGCTCTCCTCTTACCTCGATCGCTTTAAAGACCTTTAATGTTCTTTGCAAAAACGTGATGCAAAGATTGAAAAAGATGAAGACAAATGATAGTAATTAATATACAAGGGAAAAATGTAATCATGTCTCTGTTAATATTCAATATACCAAAAATATGTATGTTGTTCTCTGTTAATGTTAAACATACCAGAAACGTGATCTTTATCTCTGTTGATGCTAAACATACCAGAAACATGATCGTTACACTATGAAATGAAATACATGACTTGAAGGAAGTACATGACATCAAAAGAAATGCTAATCTGAAACATGAAAAATAAAAGCAGAATGAAAGATAGATTTGATATTTGAGTTTGTTAAATAAGTTGATTGTGCCTTATTTCTTCCACCATAGTCCTTTTCGTAGTTTTATTTGCAAGATCCTACTCTCTTGACAGTTTCGTAACTGCAGGAACCCATGTGCCATGTCCTTAGTGGGGCAGTTATTGGATGTACACTCTCTTAATTTGTTGTAACTACCTTAACCGCTTAAGCCATATCTTTGTTACTTTCCTGGAACTAACTCACATTTATACGAACTATGTTGATTGACGATCGATCAAGCTGGCCGAAAAGTCAAAATCAGTTAACTGACCGTAAAATTTCGCAATGGTCAGCTGACCATAGAAAATCACACTTAGTCAACTGAGCGTAAAAAGTCACAATGGTCAGCTAATCGTAGAAAATGACAATCGATTAGCTAACCGTAAAAAGTCACAACGATCAACTGACCATTAAAAGCCATAATCAATGGGTTGATAGTAAAACATTACGATCAATCATCTGACTGCATTCGGTTAATTTTCTCGATCAACCTGATGGTTATTCTGACTGATCAACTCCTTAATACAAGGTCGTCATTTTTTTTTGTCAATTTGATTATCGATCTGCTCCTTAACACAATCAGTCAATAAATTGACGTCGATTTATTGACCAATTGTCTTGTAAGCCAGATTTTCTAAAATCAGGTACCAATGCTCCTAGACCTTCTTTCCTCTTTTGTAGTGGTCAAATTTTTTTTTTTTTGGATGAATGAAAAATATATTAAAACAGAAAAGAAAAACAAATATAACATACAATGCCAGATTGGCTAGACCAAGGAGAAAGCCCTTACCAAGCCCTGAAGTGATAGGTCTCAACCCGTAAGAGGGGATAAACCCGAAAAGGAGGGAGGGAAAAAAAAAACAGGGAAGAAATTTTTAAACAATAGAAAAAACAGGGGTGAAATTTTTACCCCCTCCCCTATTGTTTGAGAGAGAGAGAGAGAGAGAGAGAGAGAGAGAGAGAGAGAGAG
>NC_056557.1:7706692-7711220 GCF_013358625.1 Macadamia integrifolia
AATGAATTTTGGAGTGTTTCGGTTTCTTACCGGTTTGGTTTCGGTTTCGGTCCGGGTTTTGAGCCGGTTTCGGTTTGGTTTCGGGTTCATCTGGTTTTCGGTGCGGTTCGGTTTGGTTTTGGGGTTACAATACTTGAAACCGAACCGAACCAATAAGGCTTCGGTTCGGTTCGGTTTGGGTTGTTATCGGTTCGGTCCGGCCGGTTTTACCGGTTCGGTTCAGGAATTGACACCCCTACTTGGGACAATAGGACGGCCTTGCTAGTGTCTTTGTGTGTGTGACAATTTTCTAGTTGAGTGAATTGAATGCGAACCAGCGAGGCAGAGACGGCAAAAATTGGCCTTCTTGAAAATTCTATCTCCCTCCCTCTCTTTCCGTCCTTCCCTCCCTGTCTCACTGATATATACATGAACGCATTGTGATATTTTCTTTTAACTTTGAAACAAATTATAATTTTTCTGTTCTATTCTTCACTGATTCATAATCAAGGTTTGAAAACTAGTTTCCGCATTCGAGGAAGGCCGAGTCTTGAGCGACTCTAGACCTTGGCTGATACCGACCCACATCAAAATTTTACTGCTTTTAGATGGATCAAGAAAACAATGCTCGAAAGGTAAAATTTTGAGAGAGAGAGAGAAAATCATACATGCTTTCCCTTAAACTAGAATGGAGGATCGATTGAAAGGTAACCAGGGACGCAGCGGGAGAGAGATGAACCCAAAAATCTCAGGTTGAATGGTTTCTTCTTGAGCGTTTCAGGTCGCTGAAGAGCGCTTGAGCGAGAGATTGAGAGGTCAAATAATGGTTTTTTTAGGTTGGGAGAGATTGAGATGAGAGAGAGATGGAGATAGAGTGGGAGCAGATGGAGGAGTTCGTGTGGAAGGGAGAAATAGAGAGCGGGAATGAACAAAATTCTCCCACGAATCAATTATATTATTAAATTGTCCAACCTTATAGTAGGGGTGCAATAGATCGAGTTGGGTCGAGTTTCTTAAAACCTTAATCTAATCCTATCAAGCCCATGTTTAAGCCCAATCTTGATGGGGGTTCATATCAATCCAAGCTAGTCCTAACTGACCCTATCAGGTTGGGTTGACCCTGAATTCTATAATGGTTGGATTAACCTTGGTTGATCTGTTTTTACATACTTTGTTTTTTTTTAGGTTTATTTATTAGTGTGTAAAAAATAAAGGCATTCAAATTACATAACTTAAAGTAGTGGAGTTGGACTAATTTGTCCAACAAACAAGATAAAATATTCCTGCTCAAAAAGCCAATTACATTCTTAATCTCCCTGAAAATGTGATAAAATGAACTAGACCTGAAAGAGGCTAAGTGGGTGATATCATGTACAATTCTGATCATCTCCGAGGTCAAGGATGGTTCCCATGATTGAGGTAAGACATCAATTCTTTCTTTGTTACCCAATTTCACCTCAAGAGCTCAATTCCTTCGGATAACCCTTGAAGAATCCCCGCCCTCAGTCATATTCAAACATATTGAACTAGTCACCATAGAATACGTGGGGAGACTGGAAAATAGTGTCCCATCGCATCCAATTTAGACCTTAATAAATATTTCTATGATCCGAGATTTAAATTGCCAAAAGATCTTCTGCAGTGAGTGGTGGGGTGCCATGAACATTCAATGGTTAGGGGTGCATGATCGGGCTCTTCCCGCCATTGAATACTCACTACACTTCACCACTCACCTTGGAGAATTTGGACTCATTAAGTCACGGTCGATTATGATCTAATCAAAAAGTCATGCCTCCCATAGTCCCAATCGCAAAGCTCCCCTGCAGACTTAAATTGAGCTCAAAAGCAACCATCCCTCCACATCCCCATAAATCTTCTTTTGGCTCTTTGTTGGCAACAAAATCCTCCCCCATGTCATGGTCAGCTGACCGTATTGGTGTGTGCGCAGGCATGTCAGAATCTTTCTTGAGATTCAATAGTAGATCTAACTTCAATCAAACGACTTGGGCTCTCCTCTTACCTCGATCGCTCTAAAGACTTTTAATGTTCTTTGCGAAAACGTGATGCAAGGATTGAAAAAGATGAAGACAAATGATAGTAACTAATATACAAGGGAAAAATGTAATCATGTCTCTGTTAATATTCAATATACCAAAAATACGTATGTTGTTCTCTGTTGATGTTAAACATACCAGAAACGTGATCTTTATCTCTGTTGATGCTAAACATACCAGAAACATGATCGTTACACTATGAAATGAAATACACGACTTGAAGGAAGTACAGGACATCAAAAGAAAATGCTAATCTGAAACATGAAAGATAAAAGCAGAATGAAAGATAGATTTGATATTTGAGTTTGTTAAATAAGTTGATTATGCCTTATTTCTTCCACCATAGTCTTTTTCATAGTTTTATTTGTAAGATCCTACTCTCTTGACAATTTCGTAACTGCAGGAACCCATGTGCCATGTCCTTAGTGGGGTAGTTATTGGAGGTACACTCTCTTAATTTGTTATAACTACCTTAACCGCTTAAGCCATATCTTTGTTACTTCCTTGGAACTAACTCACGTTTATACGAACTATATTGATTGACGATCGGTCAAGCTGGCCGAAAAGTCAGAATCAGTTAACTGACCGTAAAATTTCACAATGGTCAGCTGACCATAGAAAAATCACACTTAGTCAACTGAGCGTAAAAAGTCGCAATGGTCAGCTGATCGTACAAAATCACAATCGATTAGCTAACCATAAAAGTCACAACGGTCAACTGACCATTAAAAGCCACAATCAATGGACTGATAGTAAAACATTACGATCAATCATCTGACTGTATTCGGTCAATTCTCTCGATCAACCTAATGGTTATTCTGACCGATCAACTCCTTAATATAAGGTCGTCATTTTTTTTGGCCAATTTGATTATCGATCTGCTCCTTAACACAATCAGTCAATAAATTAACGTCGATTTATTGACCAATTGTCTTGTAAGCCAGATTTACTAAAATCAGATACCAACACTCCTAGACCTTCTTTCCTCTTTTGTACTGGTCAAAATTTTTATTTTTTTTTATTTTGGATGAATGAAAAATATATTAAAACAGAAAATGAAAACAAATATAACATACAATGCCAGATTGGCTAGACCAAGGAGAAAGCCCTTACCAAGCCCTGAAGTGATGGGTCTCAACCCGTAAGAGGGGACAAACCCAAAAAGGAGGGAGGAGAAACAAGCAAAAGAAGGGAGGAAAAAAAAAACAGGGAAGAAATTTTTAAACAATAAAAAAAGGCAAAATGGTCGCTGTACGTGCAGAAAAATAGGAATGCAGAACGTTCGGAGCTTGGTGAATGTTCACGTAAGTGATATGATTGACACGTGTTAAATATCTTAATCCTGCTAACAGAGTTGTAAACGGTTATAACTCTGTTTAATGTTATTAATATTTAAATAAATAAATAATAAAAATCCCAATATAAGTGGACTCCTCCTTTCATTCCGCTTAGAACTCTCGATCCTCTCTTTCTCTCTCTCCTTGCTTCTTCTTCAAGGTTGTTCCTTCTTTCTTCTTCCTTTTTCACCGCTCTCCAGTCTAGTTGAAGTTTTGTTTACCAATTTCTCATATGTTCAGTGCCTGAAAATAGTTATGTTGATTTTTTTCTTATCTCATCCTATTTTGAGAGAGAGAGAGAGAGAAAGAGATGATGATGATGGCGGCTATAGAAAGAAGGAACAACGTTGAAGAAAAAGCAAGAAGAGAGAGAGAGAGAGAGAGAATTGAGATTTCTCAATAAAATCGAAGGAGGAGTCCGCTTATATTGGATTTTTATTATTTATTTATTTATTCATATAAAAAAATATTAGACAAGTTAAGTAATCACATCCGTCATCTCTCCACCCTAAAAACTAGGAATCGGTTATAATATAAAAAACTAATAAATGGTTTAGATTAATCTAAACCTAAATGGACGGCTAATATTAAAAGAAAGTGAAAATAAGATTGCAACACGTACGTCCTGCTACCACTCGCCCATAAAAAAAACAGGGGAGAAATTTTTACCCCCTCCCCTAATGTTTGAGAGAGAGAGAGAGAGAGAGCCAATCTCTTTTGACTCTAGACTAGACTTTTAGACTTCCATCTCCTTTAAGTCCCTCAATGTGATATTTTTTTTTTTCCTGCTCTTATTAACATAGGGGCGATGGTGGGGGTTGCGATTGGTTGTTGGCTTTAGGGGTGTCAATTCGTGGCCCGAATCGGTTAAACCGATCGGGATCGACTATTTATAGACCGGCTTAGGCCGGACCGTTTATTAAACGTGTCGGGCTTGAGCCCGGCCCGTTTATAAATGGTCGGTCTCGGTTTTGCTATTTGAACCGTCGGGCGCCCGACCGAGACTGACCGAATAACGTCCGACCTAGACCGGCCTATTGTGCACCGACTTGGCCCGACCCTTTAATGATTGTAGAATACCTATTTTACCCCCCAAATTAAAGAATAAAAACTAAAAAGTAAAGACATGTTCACATTTTAAATAATGGTTATATTTGG
>NC_056557.1:7711240-7721407 GCF_013358625.1 Macadamia integrifolia
AAAAAAAAAAGAAAAAAAGAAAAGAAAAAAGAGAGACAATCAAAGTCTTAAAAGATAGAAATGATGATAATATAAATACCACAAAATTGCTATAATATACCCAAGTCTGGATCAGGTGAGTTCTATTATACCCAAAGAAGAAAGTGCCTCTTACCAGAAAAGAAGAAAGTGTGTCCAACTTTGTGTCATATATATATATATATATATATATTTAATATATATATATATATATATATCTTTTGTGAGGAAATGCAAAATAGGGATTAATGGATAACCCGAATACCAATCGTAGCCTTGTGAAATTTTTTTGTAGCCATGCAACGTAATGATAAACTGTATTAGTTTAGATGAAAGAAAATCAAACCCTATAAAGTTCGCTCCAAATTCACTAGGGACATATGGGAACATTCTCATATGTGAACCTGATCTGTTCACCAAAAAAAGAGCACAGGGGATGCTCTATTGATCCCTTGCTTCAAGAAGAAGCCCAAGTTAATTCTTTGAGTGTACTATGAAGGTATTGATCTCTTGCTTCCGTTCATGACAAAGTTAAGTATTGATCTTTGTCTAAAAATTAAAATGTGGGACCAAAAAAGTCAAATTTGGATGAAGAGTTCCTTGTTACGTATGCTTTTTAATGGCATCCAAAAGATGGGCTAGACTGGCCTGAGCTAGATGGGCTGGACATTATTTTTGTAAGGTAGGGCTGAGGTCATTTGATCCCGAACTGGGTCACGTAGAATATCATATCCATACCATTTGATGTAAATGTATTCTTTCTTTCTTTTTATTTATTTTTTGTTTTTTTACTAACGACGGGTATCCAAGCCTTCAGTCTGACTAGTCCCACGGGCCCATATTGACCCCACAACTACATGAACTGAGTTATACTAGGGTTGAATGAGAACCATTCAACTTTCACTAAAAGCAGTGAAGAGCACTAAACACCCCCTTATCAAGTTCGTTGCTCATCAACTGCGCTACCCCCTTGGGTTATGTAAATGTATTCTTCAAACTCTTCTTAATGTTTCTTAATGATTGTAGACTTTCTTTGGTTATTTCTATGCTAATTTTTTATTGATTTTTTAAAATAAATGAATAAATAATTTTTTGGTTGAAGAAATTGAAATTGTTTAGTTGTTGTTTTGGCTCACTCCTACGAATCGTTTGATCACCTGTTTCTTTGGTTTTTTACATTCACCTGATATCATAGATGAAGTTGGGCAGGGTTGTGAAAAAGGCGATGAGGGTAGGGCATTGGGGGGTGAGGTTACAAGAGGGAGCTTAAAATAGATTGTAATCATCCTGAATAGAAATTACCAAATAGTTCTTTAGTTATTTCAAGAGTATTATTTAAAATATTAAAAATATTTCTGAATTTTTTTTTTGTAAAAAACTATACCGAAAGCTCGAAAAAGAAAAGAGTGTTTAAATAAGGGTAAATTTGTTTATCATTTTGGCGGATACGACATACGTTGTAACTTCTCTTTTATGTCCATCAGTAGATAATCATTATTCTTGTCACTTTAAGGATTAAACTGTCATTTCACTTTTAGTGAATTGAATGAAAAATTATTAAAAGTTTGTATTTTATGGGTACGAAGGTAAATCTATCGTCATAAAAATAATAAAGGGAGTGTCGGTTACTCACTTTTCACAGGTGGAGAAGAACTTCTTGTAATTTACACATTAAGACATGTTTCTTAATTATTTGTTTTTTATACCATATGAATGACTTTATTTATAATTTAACTTCAATTTATTTTTAAATATCAAACACATTCCTAATCTATAACAAAATACATGTGAATCAAATATTAGTTTTGCCTCTCCTAAACAGATTGGTTATTTCACTAAGAATTAGAAATCAGATCGCCTAATCGTTTGATTTGGATTGGAATTAGTGATCATAGATATTGATTTCTGAGCATAAGAAACCATGACCTAGATTTCATTATTCCGAGTAAAATGATAGGATGATAATCCTAAATTAAATTATATAAATCAGGGTTAAAATCAGAGCCGGTTTGAGTTGGACTGGATTAGGCCTGGTTAAAGCACAATATTATACGATCCAGCTCATCCCTATAATTAGCATTGTGGAGATCATTGGGATAGTTATATTCATATGTGAAAAGTGGTATTGGGTTTGCAATAGAATATGTGTAGATTGAATGAAGTAAGTATTTTGGGTATCCTATTTAATAAGAAAATGAGTACCAATTAATCCTTTTTTTTATTGCAATCTACATATATCACTAATCTATAATTGTTATGTGAGAGATCTAAATTCACCCATATCACTAATCTAAAATAGGTAAAAGGTTACAATCAATCATTCTATCATACATATCATTTCCTTGATATCAGACTTAAATATATATTTTTTTAATTGGATTTGGATATTGGGAATTTGGAAAGACAAATCACGTGGATGATGCATGATCTTAGTAATAGGTTGAACTCTCGCAATATGAAATCAAACCCAACAATTCTCTTGTGTAACTATTGTTTTTCTCAATCTTCTTCATGAAACACTCGATCTCCTTCAAAGAAAGTGCAATCTTTGGTTTTATTGCTATAATGAGTTAAGCATATCATTGTTTTTTTGGTGAAATAGTTAAATTAGGAAAGTGAATAAAGAAGAAGATTGGGATGGGATATTGGGGTTGGATTTCCTAATATACCCTTAAACTAAGGGGATGAATTTGGAGAAAGGAAATCAATTAATAGTTGTCAATTAATATCATGGTTTTAAGTATCGGTGCGTATCATGCCGTATCGGTCGATACATACCCGTATCGGTAGGCATCGGCACGATACATACCGATACGTATCATGAAAATTTTAAAACCCTTATGTATTGATACGTATCCTACGATACACACCGATACGCACCGATACTCACCGATACGTACCGATACTCTATGAAAAATTCAAAATTAAAGTGAAATATACGTTTCGATATGTATCGGTACGTATCGGTATGTATCGATACGTATCGATGTGTATCGGTATGTATCGATCAATACACACCGATACGGTCATAAAATGGCCAAAATGGGTAATTTTTTAGAAAAACATAATTTTTTGAGGTGTTTTTGTTCCAAAGTTGTTGCCAATCATTTTTCTCTCTAACTAAAGTGGAAATCAAGTTTGGGAACAATGATTTTACATTTATGGGACAATTACAAACCTTGGATTCTTAGTGCGATACTCTCAATTTACTGTTTATGCATAATACATGTTATATATAACTTTTTTTAACTATTTTTTTATGCAAATGTTTATAAAAAAGTGTTTCCTATCCATTTATGTGAGTATCTTTAGCGTATCTTAGCGTATCTCCGATACGATACGATACCTTCTGATACGTATCTTAATTTTGATCGATCGATACGACGACCGATACCGATACTTTAATTCTTGATTAATATTATGAAATTACGTCAATTACCCTCTATTAAAATTGAACTAAACTATGTACTAGAATATCTAATGTCTGATTACAAATTCTATTTGTAATCTGCTCGATTATAAATAGATGAACCCTTTAAATAAATCCATCATAGCATGAATAGTTTTTTGAATCGACAAAGCATGGAGAAATTATTAACATTCTCGTGATTCATTAATAGGTGGCAAAGGCTAATTGTTCTTCAGGTGAAAGAGAAAACGGGTGATGTGATCTTTAATAGCAAGAAAATGTTTTCGTTGAATATTGAAATCGAGATTGAGTTGGTGTTGAATGCTTCCATTATGTGTTGAAAAGAATACATTTCATTTAAAGTGAGATATCCTAAAAGAAAAAGTAGTAAAAGAACATGTAAGAACCGACAAGAAATCCATGGAATCATCAAAGGGGGAAAAAACGTGACGAAAAACTACGAACAAAATGTTAGAAAATGCTTGGGCATTGAGGGATTTTTGGGCTTCTTCAAAATTAAATGAAAATTGAATGAGACTGAGCCTGAAATAATTTCAACTTTCAAGCAGGATTTTATTTCCCTTGACCTATAAAGTCACACCGACCAAACAAGTGGCCAGTGCCCACTATCTTCTAACCACTTAAAATGAGTGGTTAAAACTGCCCCGAAATTTTTTTTTTCACATAGAGTCGGCCATTAGTCACTGACCACTTAAGATCTGAAATTTTTATCTTTATTGTGATTGCAGAGTGGAGATAGCACAAGAGTAAGTGAAAGAATGATCCCACCCCTGTGATATATGAAAAATTCATATTTGTTGATGCTTGTGTGTAGCCTCTTATTGGGGAGTGATTATTGTCTGCCGCATTCACCCAGTGTCGTTTTGGCCATCGGATGCCTGCTGCATCATTACACTCGTGACAGAAAATGTTTCACCTCTTTGGGCCACAAGATGGAGAGTTCATTTCTTAATTAATGGAATAACTTCTTCATAAGTGCAAAAGGCTAAATCTGGAAATCTTATTTTTTTCTCCTTTTTTCTTAATACTTATGAGCCTTGTATTGATAAGAATCACTCAATGCATTACCATTGGTGTGGTGTAAGAGATCATTCTCACATCAGCAAAGTGGGGAACCTTTTCCCAATAGAAGATATCAAGAATTGTCGATTATTCATCTTCAAAGCTAATTTAATGTCACGAATTGCATTGTACAATAAATAATCGGAAAGACATAAATTACACTATTATGATTCTTATCTTATAAGCAATGGCAAAGTTTATTCATATTTTGATTATCATCTTTGGGATCAAGTTTCCTTTCACTAGTAGTGAAGAGAGAACCTCCTAATCCATGAGATATGACTCTGCAATTGGATTCATAAAGAATATTTCATAGCTTCATAAATAAAGATGGAAGGTGCATTGTATGTAGGAAACCATCTCACCGAGGATGTAGGAAATTTTATCGAACTTCATAAATCTGTGTGTATTCTTTATTCTTATTTTTATTCTTTTTTGCATCATTCTAGGGTTGCATTTTTACACTACGCCATGATTTGATGATCCCAAAACTTATAAGCAAATGGCGAAGTTGATTGAGACTAGTAATGTTAATTACCATTTAAGGGGAGTTGGCTGATATCAATATGATCCGATTGAATTTTTAAAACTATGGTCTCAACAAGGCAGGATACACTACCAAGTTACCATCCCTGTCTTTTCACATTAAATGATCCCACCCACCAATGTAAGAAATCGATTTGTCACCTCATTGGGGATCACTATGCCACTTGCTTAGAGTTCCATCTTCCAAGAAAATTATTAACAAAAATTAAGGAAAAAAAAAAACCTAAAAGATAAAGTGGCCCCTACAAATAGTCAGAAGTAAAATGACCTTTCCATCCATTATGAAAAACGAAAATTTCATCCTTATTAATGCTTCAATTAATACAGAAAACTCCTACCACTATAGGGGTCTGAGAAGGGTCATAATTCCACGTAGAAAGGAGTTATTCTCCTTTTTCCAGTCTTTCCGGTGATAATAATTATAGATGAGATCGCGTAAGATTTATAACCGAAATAAAATGGATCCATGTGAGGGTCACAACTCACAACCGTTACGTGAATTAAAGAATTGAGAGAACCCAATGGATATTCGAAACAACACATGCATCTACTCCCCCTCATAAAATAACAAACTCCAACGGTCTATCCATCCACATGTGACCTGCGATCGGACAAAGCTTTTCCCCTTCCTTATTCTATGCCATGTGGATTGTGGACCACACCATCCTCTTTCTTCTCACATGTGAGACGTGTCAATGGTCCTTCCCTCTCTTTCTTCGTCTTTTTTTCCCTTTGCTTTTGTTCAATGATTGATGATGAGTTGTCACGCTGAAGCTTCAACTTCAGTTCCTTTGTTTTTTAAGGTTACATATATATAGCATGATTTCTTTTAAATAGTGATCTCAACCAAACTGATTAGGGTTCAATCTCTAAATTTTAACTACAACCGATAGTTATCTCTAAACTCTAACTACTCCATTATAGGTTAGTAAATATGTATACTAGACGTGTATTTTTGGCCTATCTGAACATTTAAATGCCAAATTCATTTTTTTTTTCATATAAAACGTCATATACGAGAAACAATTACTTTTTTTAAGGGATGTCGAATTAAACACGTATTTTTTATATTTACCTATATTTTTTGTATTATTTATTTTAACAGTATTTTTATTTAAAAATATATATAAATTCAAAAATCCCTTCTCATTGCCATACGTATTTTATTACGTCAAATTCTGTTATCAATGATGTTCCGAAACTTACTAACTATGGTAGAGAGAAAAAGTAGATAACAACCATGAGACTCAAATTTAAGACCTCATCATGAGCGTTGGTTTTTGCATGCCACAATTTACCATCTGCGTTAGATAATAGTTTTTATTATCCGTTAATTAACAGTTTTTCATATATTAAAAATAAATAAATAAATAAAAATAATACATAAACATCATTCTCTTAGATTGGTTTTTTTGTTGATTTCTATCGATTTCTAAAACTTCTATACAAAAGTTGAACTGATGAAGAATAATAAGTTTGCTTCCCTAAGTTTTTTGGTTGGTTAAAAAGGTCAAATTTGGACTATTGTGACATACTTGACTTAAGATTCACCAATTGAAGCTCGAATCCATTTCAATATATTACTAGACATGTTAGACTCAAGCATCAACCATGAACATCATGTCCAATTGGTGACCAACTTTTTTAGCGTAATTAGCTTTTTTAAACCCATTTAATATGATTATAGTTAGATTAATCAATTAGCCCGTTTAAACCCCGATTACCTCCAAACAGTATGAAAACTAAAAGTGGGACCAACCTATTGACACCCCCGGGCTACATTTTCACACATATTCCCTCGCTTGAACTGTCTTTTAAGTTTTGAACACGACCCTCAACCGTTACGATCAGGTAGCGGTCATTGTCACGACCGACTTGGTTTCTCCCTCTTCCTTCTCGAAGCTTTGCCTTGGACTAGTTCTCAAGTTTAAGTCCCCTCCCAAAATTAGGCACCTCACTTTCCTCCACTCCCCAGATTCCTTAATCCCCAATCCCCTTCCGGGCCATAATGGTGGGCCCATCTTTCCACAAAATAGGTAGTGGTCAGCAATTAAAGCCAATTGGCCATTGGCCAACAACACAAGGAAAAAGGGCCCTAGCCAATTGGCCACCAACACAAGGAAAAAGAGACCCTAAGCCGGGATCCGATCGCTTTAGCCACTCACTCACTCACTCCACCTAGTAACCTTTATCGCTTAACGCGGTCGAAAACCGCGTGCCGTGAAGCGTGACCTTTTCGCTACTCTTACTATATTAAGTACACATACCAAACAGGTCTTAAGCAATAATGCAGTTAAATCTCTCTTCTTTCTCTCTCAAGTCTCTTCGACCCAAAAGAAGAAGTACTACTGGTAGTAGTAGCAGCAAAGCCAGTACTGCTCAGCCTCACGAGAAGGTAGTCGCGATGAGTTCTGAAAACCCTAGCCTCAAATCCTCCGTTTATCTGGAGAACATGGAAGAGCTAGAGAAAGTCTTCAAGAGATTCGACGCTAATGGAGATGGCAAGATCTCTTCCACGGAGCTTGGCAATGTTCTCAATGCTATTGGCCCCAAGACTTCGCTGGAAGAAATCCAAAGGATGATGGCTGAGATTGATACTGATGGAGATGGCTTCATCGACCTCCAAGAATTTGCTAATTTCCACCGCCGAGGTAATAACGGAGATGTGAGTACTGCTGGTGGGATGAAGGAATTGAGAGATGCTTTTAATATGTACGATCGGGATCAGAATGGGTTGATATCGGTGACGGAACTTCACTCGGTGATGAAAAACTTGGGGGAGAAGTGTTCCCTACGCGACTGCGCCAAGATGATTAGCTCCGTCGATGCCGATGGTGATGGAAATGTTAACTTCGAGGAGTTCAAGAAGATGATGACTAACGGTAGAGCTTCTTCTCATTAAACTTGAATCGGTGAATCCTGACTTTTGCATAGCTGCTTCAACAATGGAACGAGAATATGAAGCGACGCGATAGATACGTCTACTTTAGTTTGTTCTAACGTGAATATACATCCGATGGTAAGGTTTCTGTTTTCGTTATTAACTTCTTTCTTCCACAAATCAACTCAGAGGAAGAACTTTAGGTTTAGAATTAGGGTTTCACTTTCTACTTACAAATCTGCAATTCCTATGCTTACTTCTTTCTGTGATTTGCTGTGATTTCGTTTTAATTGGTCAAACTTCTTCGTCGGATACTGGAGGAATAGAAGCACTTTTTCTTTTTCTGCGCACTTTCACTTTAGTGGTGTGAACTGGTTAGATGACACGGCAACCACAGTATTTTAAATTATTAATGATTATAATAACGATATGATATTACCCAATATTTGAGGAATCTGAATCTGAATCTCAATCTGATCAGATCGGGTGAATCCCCCACTTCTTTTCCTTTTTGGTGAATCCTTTCGAATTGATTTCTGCATCCTGTTTTCTAATCATGTTTGATCTAATTTTTGAATTGGTTTTTTTTTTTTTTTTTTTTTGTTTAATAAAATATAAAAAATCAGTGAAATTTACTTCTCCTGGCAAATACCATTTGTATAATTGATCGATTTGGATCAGAATCGATTGTGACTGATCTTGATTTTGGCCGATTCAAATTCTAGGATTTTAGTTGATTGATTAAAATTGACAGAAACCAAAGATTAAAAACCCATTATTAAGATCTGGACTAGTCTTAGCGTTGCTGAAGAATCGATCAGAATCGATTCAAACTAGCACTAACCCTAGTTTCCATTAGTATTGGCCTGATCGGAAGAATTATATGCATATTTCGTTGATCCAAAATCTTGAATAATTTGAAAAGGATATACCTTTGAATCTTTTCATGATACCGAGAGGGTTGACAATTCCAATTCTATGTTACCATAAAAGACAATTCCAAATCTAATGTTAAAGTCACATGTTTCCCTTAAGGTCAGACCGGTTGGTTAGACCTTATGAATTTGATTAATTTAGGCTCTATTTTAAAACTAAATAAAATTTTAATGGGAAAATTGTTTTTGAGCCTACAGTGACACGTGGAGTACATATCCTCTATAGTGAGCAATGAGGTTCGATGAGCATTGGACGGATGAGAGCATCTGGACATGCACCCCAAGATGTTCTCAACCATCTGATGCTCACTGCACCGATGCAGCGACTGTAGACGATTTTCACACGGAGTATGATGTAGCTCAGAGAACCCTTGTCAAATTGGAATTAATGAGAAAACTAGTAAAAGGCAGCGTGGCTCTACCCCTCATGAAATGTTAAAATCCCACCTCTTTTGATAATTTTACTAATGCTCCTAGTGACCCAAGTCGTCTTCGTGTAGGGGTCATACTGCTTTTTAGAGAATCTTCTCCCTTGAATTAATATTTGAGGGTAAAAATTAGATCTTTGGATAATAATTATTTTTTCTAATCCTTAAAAAAATAAAGGTGGGAAAAAACAATTATTGATAAAAAAAACCAGTTTTTATCCGCAAATAATTATTAATTCAAATATTATTTGATTTTAAAATAATGATTATAAAAGGGATATATGTTCGCTATTCTTGGAAATCCATTTCACATGACATTTAGTATTTGCAACAAAAAACAATTTGATGAAAAGTGCAGCAAGAAAAATTTGTTGATGATATATAAAGAAGATTCCTAACCATGAATGTTCCAATTATGACAGTTCGAAATTTGATTAATCATGTTAGGTAGTGATTATAAAAAGAAAATTTATTTTTAATTGATGGCCATGTGTAGACTCCATTGTATGCCAAGACAAGAATGGTGGATCCACACTCTCTTTCTCTCATTAAAATCCCTTATTTTAGAATTCGTAATGAGAACTCTTTTTAAATCAAATATTTTTTTTTTTTTAAATACTTACGGATCCATGTAGCCAACCCCATTTAGTTGGGATAAGGCTAAGCTTTGTTGTTGCTGTTGGTGTGTACCTTGAAAGATTAACTAGGTTTTAACCTTCTCAGAAAATATGGATAACAACAATCCATCTTTCACCAACTCCTTGATTGAGTTGCCTTATAAGTTTTCGATTCTTATCCCAATGATGATGTAACCAATATTATTTCAAAAAGAAGTTATTAATTTCTCAACCAAAAAAAAAAAAAAAA
>NC_056557.1:7721429-7725954 GCF_013358625.1 Macadamia integrifolia
AAGATAGGGCATTAGAAAATATCAAGGCTTAATGACTTAGAAGAATGACCATACATTGGGTGCTCTCCCTTAAGGTCACTCTTGATTGCTGTATAACATGGAGCACCTTCATTGGAAAATGAGGAATCTATGTTTGAGTTGAATCATCCATATCCAATTCCAAGGGAAATGATCAACCAAGAAATTCCTTAAAGAGGGTAATCTATTATAAACTTATTTTCTGCTAGTACCCACAAGGGTGATATATTTGAGTTATGATTTGGTAGCTTGGAAAACTGAAGTAGTGTTTTATATGCATTCTAAGTCAATAATGCACTCCAAAATTGACTTGTCATGTCAAAAAAATGACATTGTGTTATAATGTTTGGTCAGTATATACGTCTTTTTAAAACTCTACCCTTTAGCAAAAATTAAGGCTAAATTGGATTGGCATGAGCTCAATAAGATTGGGCCTGGATTGAGATCACTCAACAGGACATAGGGTTTGGTTGAGTTGGGCTTGGGCTGAGTTTAGGGCATCTAGAGTTGGGCTAGGGTTTAAAACATCTGGGCCTGTTTCACCCATAGATGGACCAATCTGGGATTTTGGGAGAAAAAATGTTATTAGGCTGCATATGTAGCATACGCTAGAGCCTCCCTTTAACTCCTTCCTCCTTCCTCCTTCCTCCTTCCTCCTTCCTCCTCTCTATGAAATGACATATCTATCACATATTGTGGGAGTAGAGAGGAAAACATAAGAAGCCTCAGCATACGCTACATAAACTAATAGGGAGTTAAATCCCTTAATTTTTTTGATGAAAAAAATATTATTTTGATCTAGAATTGAATCAATACAATTGATGGGTATCATCATCAGGACCAATATCATTAACTAAATCTATGTCCGCAACATGTCTTTGCATGGACTCTCTAGATATAAAATCTTCACATGCATGGTTGACCATATTCCTCGGCTAAGAAATAAGAGGAAAAGATGGTTACCTAGTCGTGCCCCCTACGCCCTCTCACAGGGCACCTTGAAATGAACCCCCTAACCCTTGGGTGGATACTTATGCATATTTGTCCATTGGCCTAGGACCCTAGCGTGAAGGCGACACAATAAAGTAGCGATCCCAGCACAATAAATGAAAGGAAATGACTCTTACTGGAGGACCTCTTTAATGACACTTCATTGTCACCTTGAGAACCTAACCACCAAAGGTTTCTATGTCTGGCAGAGTATAATATCTAACAGGCTGGGGAAAAAAAACCTGACATAATAGGCCCAGGTATCAGACCCAACTCTGTTAGTCCACCATTCTAAAAAAGCTCATTGAGATTCTGCAGATCTCCAATTGGGGCAAATGCTTCTGCTGCCTATGTGATCACCTGGTTGTGATCGTATGGGTGAACATTTAATACGTGTCTTATTTTTTTACCATTACATGGGTGAAAAAAGATATTTGAAAACAAAAATGACAGATGTTGAATGCACATTCGAACAATCACCTAATTGTAGGAGCAGCGGATCCAATCTCACCAATTGAGACTCGAGTGAAGTCCCTTTGCCTCTTCAAGATCTTTCAGAGAGGAAAGTTTTTTTTTTTTTTTCAAAAAGGAAAAAAGGAACATCTGAAACTACTAATCATGAACTTGAAATTAATAATGAAATACATGACACTATCACTGTAGTAAACAACTGTAGAAACAAATAGATGGAGGAATCAAGGGAGAAAGAGCCGACCCTACTACACTAACCTAGAAACTGACTTCTTCACAACAACAATAACTTTTCTTCTAGTGAACAAATAGGGAAAGAGTAGTTGTTAAGGTCTAAGACTTCTACAGGTTCATTCGTCCAAAAAATAAAAAAGCTTCTACAGACTCATTCATCCAAAAAAACAAAAAGGCTTCTCCAGGCATAGATTAAGAGAGGGATAACTCAATGAATCCAATTCAGTAAATCTACAAATATTTCAAATTGTCAGGGCCTTAAGCCTTATGGGTTTTTAATGTAACGCCTTACGAAGGCAGCTTGTAGAAAGGAATGGGGTTTTTAATGTAACGCCTTACGAAGGCAGCTTGTAGAAAGGAATGGGAACTATGATTTACGTGATTTGACAAGATTATTTATATTCACGGTGCAATGAGATCTTATTCTATATCAATGGAGAATAGGATTATCTGCGTGTTCTATTTCAATGGAGAATAGGGTTACATGCACTCATCCTCACGTCTCTCTCAGATTATAGGAAATAAACTCGTTACAATTCATAACAACATTATACAAATACACTTCACCGAAATACCCATATAAACCTAAAAAGAATTCCTTGTGAGTTGCCGCACCGAACCCCCTATCATACCATAGACCCTTCAATTCATTGAGGCCGTGCAAGGTGCGCCAATTCCTCTATACCTAATATCCTACGGCCTTTCGAAATCAACCTGCAAATCCATTTTACATGACATTGTTACCCAATCACCCACAATTCAATCAATGGCATACAAGATCCCACGACACTTTGCCAGATTTTCCATCTGATAATTTATTTATTTTTAAAACATTAAAAGTATCCAGAGGATGAGAGGACAAGAGAAACCTCCCTGAGCAATTCAGAGAGAATCTCATCCTCTTTTCTATTATTGTTTGAAATTCACTTTTATTTTCTATAAAAAAAAAATCACCTTTACTTCCCTTGCAACAAAACAGAGCCTAAAGTTGGTTGTTTCAAAAAAAAAAAAAAAACCATATTTATAGGATCCCTTCATCCAATTGGTAGTATGCTAATTAGAAAAATGCAATTTCCCCATTAAACAAGGGAAAATGTCTTTGATAGGGTAAAATGAATAATCAACCGCATAAAAAGAAAAATCACTCTTATATGGATACTTTCCTATGCATTTCCATTGACCCTCGCCAATGGCAAACAGGTTCTTTCCCCCAAATAATATTGTTTTGACCCCACTTAATTACTAATCCTAGACTTGCCAAGTGATTGCGTAATTGAAGGGACCTCTTAAATGAGACTTCATTGTAACCTTAAGAACCAAGGTGCTTTTCAAGTTTCTAGCAGTTGATAATATATCAGGATCTCTGGAAAAAGAAAAACCATGACATTATTATATGCCCAGCTAGGTGCCAGAAAAGCCAACTGTTAATCCCACCCTTCAAAAAAGCTCATTATGATTCTGCAGATCTCCAATGGGGTCTGCATTGAAGTCCCTTTGCCTCTTCAAATTAGAACCCTTTTAGAGGAAAAGTAACATTTGAAACTACTAATCATGAGCTTAAAATTAAATAAGATTAACAGATAAAACTTCTTAATTAATAACTCATTAATAATGAAATACTTGATACTATCACTGTAGTAGTAAACTGTAAATACAAGATAAAGAAAGAAAAGGAGAAAGAGCAGCAGATGCTACAACACTAATACTAGTTGTTAAGGGTTTTAAGACTCCTACAGGCAGAGTAGCAGAAGAGAAGGAGAACTCAACTATGGTGAGGACAGAAGGTGACCAAGTAGTTCCCACCACTACAAGTAGCAATACTAGTGGGATCATCATAAGCATAAGAATAAGCTCTTGGACAAGCTGTCTTGAAGATCTTAGAATAGGCAGTAGGCTTGCAGGTCTGTGGGTTCCCAAAGCTTCCAGTGCAACAATACCTAGGTGAGTTGAAAGCAAAGCAAGCACTCTTGCAAGCCACAACTTGGTTGTCATGAGACCTAACCTGCAACCCAACTGGGCACATTCGATTCAGATCACTAACACAACCAGCAGGGGTACATCTACCCTTTCCCCTAAATGGGTTTATGGCTATAGCCAAGTTGTAGCCATCAACAAGGCTAACATCATAGAAATCTTGTTCTCCAAGTGTTATTTCTGCTAGGGTTGCAGGTGGTGTCCCACCAAGGCCATTGCAGTAGAGGGAACCACCACAGTCACCGGTTGCGCATCTGCCTTTGCCGGAGGAATCAAAGGAGCATTCATGGCGACCCCAGATGCGGCCGGACCAGCCTGTAGGTACCCTGAGGGAGTAAGCTTGTTTGGGGTTGAGCCTAAACCCTCCTCTTGCTAGAATGGGTTTGCCTGCACTGGGTTGGATTCCTGGCCATACTGGGTGTAAGCATTTGTTGTAGAGTGCTATTGTAGTTGCTGAGACCTCAACTGTACATTAAAACAGACCCAAACAAACACTTTCATTAGCTACATTTGCTTATGGAAATGTGCCTGTGTGTGTGTGTGTGTGTGTGTGAGAGAGAGAGAATCTACCTGTAATGTAAGCAAAGAAGGAAATGACTAACAGCACAGCAAGAAGAGGTCTCATGGTCACCTCCATTGATGAATTGGGATGATCGAAAGATGTGGAACAAAGGTTTTGTGATGTGTTCAGAGTTAGAGAGGGAGGGTCTTGTCCTGCTTTAAAATCATGGGACAATGGGGAGTGGGTGAGTTTTTATGGAGAAAAAAAAGAGGGGAGGTAGGTCCTTTGAGTTCTTGGGACTTGGGGTAGCAAGGTAAGATTTTTTATTTTTTTTTT
>NC_056557.1:7725974-7726130 GCF_013358625.1 Macadamia integrifolia
GCTTCAGTAAGAGACGCAAAAGTCCAAGTTGGAAGAGGTGAGGTTTGCAGGGGAAATAAGTTGATGCCAGATGGGTTTCTAGTTTCTTTAATTGTTTTCCTCTTTTGCCCAAGGCCATGTTTGGAAGTTAAAGAAGGAAAAAATTCAAAGAAAAAA
>NC_056557.1:7726150-7759203 GCF_013358625.1 Macadamia integrifolia
AAAAAAAAAAAAAAAAAAAACTTGAATTTGAATAGAGAAATATACACCAAAATTATCATTATGATTTGTCCTCCCCCCATTCTAAGGTGTATCACAGGTAAGGGCCCTTGTCTGTTTTTTTTTTTAGGGCAAGATAAAGTTAACATCCGTGTGACTACTGCAACAACATGTAGTCCAATGGGAGGCAAGGCAGAGGCATCTTCAACATACTTTTTTGTGTGCATGTGTGTGGGGGCAATTAAAACTTTACATGCCGCGTTGTGTCAAGACGTAGAGGATTAGCATTCTTTTTTCTTCTTTTTTTTACTTTTAAGTGTAGGGAGGCTGTGTGTGAGGGCAGCAAAAACTTTACAAGCCCAGCTATGTCAAGGTGCAGAGGATTAGCATTCTTTTCTCTTCTTTTTTATTTTTTTTTTCTTTAAGTGTAGGGAGGCTATCAAAGAGTAAAAGGTCTTTTTTGAAAAAAAAAAAAAAAAGAACCAAGGGGTGAAATAGTTGCCCCACACTCCACATGTAAAGTGAAAATACATGTGTGTTTCTATTGGTCCTCATGAAGGTGTAGGGGCAAATGCTTTCAACATATAATTCTTCGTTATTATTTTAGGGTAAAAAATCCCTACCAATCTAGCCAGGTACAATTGGGCACGAAAATGGAGGATGCACATGAAACAGTTGAATCTTTTACACCCAACTGTGCTTTGCACAAGAAATGCTAGACCGATGTTTCCAAGTGTTTTCCTATTACCCTCATGGTGGTGTAGGGGCAAAAGCTTCAGACAGATAATTCTTTCTCTATTTTTCACGGGTAAGAAAATTCTACCAATCTAATATTCTCATAACGAGATGCAATTGGATATAAAAATATCCAATGCATATGGAATAGTTGGATCTTCTATACTTTTTACACCCATTCCTCTTCTTTTATTTATTTATTTATTTGTTATGTGAGAGTAATTGCCCTTTTTCTTTTTCTTGACATCCAAACACATTTCCCTTTCTTGTGTGGTGTGGTGATACAAACTGTCCCTAATCTTGAGGCTGTCAGAGTAACAATGTAACTGTGTAAGCACTCAAAACAAGAAAATATTCGATTTCACATGTGACTTCCACAAATGCCCTCTCCATGGCAGTGTGAGAACATTTCTTTAATTACTCAATTCCTTGTAAATCCTCAAAAGACATGACCCATCAAACCAGATAGATGATCTTAAGGTGTTCAAATTAAATAAAATGGACGGCTCCTATTGATCTACATTGACAGCCACAATGAACCTGGTAGATTTTTGTTTGAGAAAATAATATACATATGAGAGACAGTGAGGTGTGGGTGTGCTTCTCTTTGCATCACACTGCCCAAGCAAGTCTCACATAAATCCTATAATGGAATTGTTGTCGTTTAATAGACTACTAAGATCTACAGACTTTTTATGGGTTTTTTAAATAGCAAAATCTATCAATCTATAAATAGTTAATAACAAGAATTAAATCCAGATCTATTGGTTGCAAAATACAAAATAGAAACATAAAGTAGAAGATTCATTGGAAGTAAAAACCCATTAACACTCCATTATTGTTGTGTGGATTATTGCCTGCTACACTTACTACATTGGAGAGAAAGAAAGAGAAAAAGGGTAGGGGAGGGGGGGGGGGAAGGGAGGGGATTGAGTCCATTGGATCCTTATGGTCCAAAACTTCAATGGCTGATGTATATTACCCAAAAAAAAAAGAAGAAGAAGAAGAAGAAGAAGAAAAAAGATGGTTCAATAATTTGAGGGATTATGACAGTGGACCACATGAAAAAATAGGATTGTGGGGCTGTCACTCACAAACCCTATATTCATTTTTATGGCTTAAAGGTAAGTCAAAAGGCAGAATTCTGAGCTTCTTGCAGGCTAACTCAGGAGTCAGGAAGAGTACATCACTGTTCACAGCAAATGCTCTTTCTTTTTTCTAAAATGCAACTGCTCTGTGGTAGGCTTTCCTTTCTTTCCTCCTTTGAGTATGCACGCTTTAATCATAGAGGATGAGGGCATCAGATGGTGGGGTAATGAAAACATCATGCAGGCTAGCTGATCTATTCTTTTAGGTGAAAGAACTATTCATGGTGGGCCCTGCGTTCATGGATATGATCTCCCTAGGTTATTTTCTTCGACAAAAGACAAGGGGTACTTGGGTAGAGTGGAAAGAAGACCCCAAAGTCCCGTTTGGTTATTGGTTAAAGGTGAAGTGAATAGGAGGTTATTAATCAACTTGAGGACAGAACAAGTCAGATTGGGTCATCTAACTTGGGTCAAATACGTTCAACCAATTTAGTGATTCATCAAAAAAAAAAAAAAAAAAAAAAAATGGTTGAAGTTCATGAGACCAAGTTTTCTTGCATCCACTGCCAAGGAACCTCCTTTCACAGCGGGGTTAGAGAGTACTCAAATCTTCAGAATCTGCGCCTTTAACCCAATAAAACAATTTTAAAAAAAATATTGTAATTTTCAAGATTAAATCTCGAATTATAGAATGATCAGAACCTACAATTTTTTTATTTTTTATTTTTGGATGGGGAGGGGGTGGGGGGATGGGGAATGGAAGATTCACTAAAAATATGGTCCAAGAAAAAAAAATTGATCAACTGATTTTGATAACTGGCAAATGTATACAATGGCTGTTCATGTTTACAGTCCTTGAAAGACATTGATGAGATCAAACAATATACAATCAATGGCAAAAATGGATGGGGCAATGAATGCAATTTGTGGTCAAGGCTTTGTTAGATACAGCAGCTGTGACAGAAAAATTAGCCTAAACAGTCGTCAATGCGCGGCTAACTCTGGTGTAGAAAATTTTCTTTCTCTTCTCTTCCGTTAGCATGTACAAAGGCGGAGGGTGTAACTCTCCTTTACACCCAAGGGAAATAATCCGAGCAATGTGCTCTTCAAGAAAATCAGTGAAGCTTGAAAACTGTATGTCAACTCTCGTCGATGGCAAAAATCAAAGAATTACACCAATGTAAAGAATGAGGAGATCAACGACAAGATGCACATACCAAGATACAGAAAAAAAGACAACCCATCAGAAAATCTTACAAAATAGATCAGGAAGCTGTTGAGGATCTATGATCTTCTGATTTGTTCACACGACACATACAATCTGGACATGGAAAGGAATATATGGAATCATTCGGTCTCTTAAGCTCAATTCCCTTTGCATCACTATGAGACCGTATGCTCAGCATTTGGCGTTTGAAGGCCTTCCACCTGTAGCAAAATCAAGCACTGTGACTACAGCATAAAATCATCGATTGCATTCGTTCCAATTAAAATTAATCCAAGACTTTTTTGTAAGTTTGTCAAACCAATCACAAAGATCAACGTGTTTTTTAGTTTTTACCACATGTGAATCATCTGATGCTATAACCATTCAACTTTTATTAAACAAAACCAAACCAAACTAAACTGGATTTTATTCAGATCTCATCCTTCAACAGTTTAACGAAGTTTATTCTGTCTTGTGGAGAATTTATTCACATTTGAATTCTAATTCATTTGTAGAGTCAAGAAACTTTAGTTCCCATGCAAATACTACATTCAAAGGGTCGCTTAGGTGCCCAGGCACCTTTGTCACCTTCTCCAATGCCTTCGGTCACCTAGACGCCATGACATCTATGACACTACTTCAACATTCTAGTTTTACAGTGGCATCCTATGCATACCCAGCATGCAAGTCAATATACATCTTCCCTGCCCCTATTTTGTTTTCTCAAAACAGAATCCCATAGCTCATTCTGGCAAGTTATGCAGAAGGCCCACAAACTGCATATCAGCATTCCACTGTCAACAGTATAGATTAAAAAAAAAAAAGCGTGCACAAGGCTCCCGCTATTGCAGGGACTGGGAGGGGCAAATGTACGCAGCCTTACCCCTGTTCGCAGGAGAGGCTGTTTCCAAGTTTTGAACCTGTGACCAACATGTAGCAATAATACAACTTATGTCAATCGTACAGATTGAACCTAAATTAATTGCTTCTCAAAGGTAGTCCACAAACCCAGCCATGTATCACCACAAACACAACTCAGCTTTCAAGTGCAGCACCCTGAAATGATGAACTAAGGGACAGGGAAGAACTTATGCAAGAAAATCCAATTCCAAAACATTCCCAGACCTCGAAATGCATCATTCGAGTAACTTGTATAAAATGGAATAAGTAGGAGCATTAGAGCATACTAATACATGTTAAAGGGCCAAAAGTATATGCACCAATTTTTTTGAGAAAGTAAATAATACATGTAATAATGCTATGCAAGAAAGGCAGAATTTGAGGTTCATATTTGTCATATAACACTCTCCAAACAGAAGCATGAATTGTTCACTTCTGAAATATGTCCAAATTGTAATTACATGCACAAAAGCGCTCAACGCTAGACGGTAAACAGTAGCTGAAACCTAGGCAGCAAATTCACAGATTGTACAAAAATTTCGCAATATTTTAGAAGTTGAATATGCACAAACGAAAAAGTACACTGAAACATTCAATTTTATAAAAACATATACCAAATATGTGAATAATATGGACTTAAAAAAATGTGAGTAAATAAGTACAGAAAAAAATATATGTGAAATGAATTTCTTAAAATAAGAAAAATTATTCCAACACTGCTCTCACTCAGACGTAGAGCAGCACGCCCTTTGTTTATTGCCAAATTGATGGGTGATCTGGAAATTGTGACCAATCAATGTTTAGGAAATGAAGTGCATTGACCGCATGTAAAATTTCAGGCCAAGATTCAATGTATCCTCTCATGTGTAGGCATACCCTCTGAGTGTATGTCCATTCACCACTATAGTCCCTTGGTAGTCCTTGATTTTTTCAATACTTTGTTTTGGCCGTAGGCAAACCCAGATTGGGCTCAAACTTGAGAGGTGGGCAAAAGGACCTTGAGGTCCACCCATACACAATTTCAGCCTCAGCTGAACAGCTATTGTGGCAATTATTAGAGGAGGGTTGCACTTTTACTTCCAGTTAGGGAATGCCGAGTCCCCACCTAATTCACATATTGTATATATATGTAAGACTTGCTGAGTTTTCTTGTTAGTGCTTTCCATTAAATACAGACATCCCTAGATGCTTTTTCACAATTCCTCTATGTAATTAGGCTCACCTTTGTTTCTTGCTGGAAAATTTCCATTTTCTTAGTAGGGCTATTTTCATTCAGAAAATTCTATGTGCAATAGAAGCCAAAACAATTCTGGCAAAAATCTGAAAAATAGGAGGGCTTCACATCAATTTTCCCACCTTTTTCATCTCCACAGTATTTTTTATATGAAAGCAAGCAAGGAGTTGGCAGGTTTTTCTTTTTTTTTTGTGTGTGCATGTGTAAGTGTGTGTGAATCTTAGACAACTGAAAAATTGTATCACAGCCTAAGTCTTTCTATGCCTAAGTTCAGCTTTAGGCTGAATTAACAACAATAAATGATATTTAGATTCCAATATCATTGCATACCTAGCCAGTTTGATATACTTGTTAGTTTTATGAATAGAAACAATTAATGTGGCACAAAGATGAATGGAGAAAGAAAACACCAATATGTACTAAATGGTTCACCAGGCATGCAGACAAATAAAAGGCACATCTATCATATTGAGCACATACCCGATGTTTGGGTTATCGAATATCAAAGCTAACTTCCTCTTATCAGGCCTGATTGTCCGGGAGTGTCCACCATACAAGTATCTCCTATGGCCCAATAGAAAATGTGGGAAATTTCCACCTTGAGTTGTCACAAATACTTCACTGTGGAGACAAACAGTGTAGTCTAAAGCAGCCATCCTGGAAGAGTAGTTCTAGAAGCAGTAACTCGAGTTAAAGCACTAAACTTGAATAAGAACATCAATTTACCAGCTTTCTTACTAGACAAACAACGAATGGCCATACCTTAAATGGAGCAAGTTCCTCCACTGATGCTAGTGTGTCTTTAGTCTGCAAAAGGGGAAACATCTCCAGCAACGGGGCCATCATTTTCTCAGACTTGTATATCTTTCCGGATGCCAAATAAATAGATGTGTTATTATCAAAACCCATGCCCCTAAGCATCAATCCAACCTGACAACATATTGAAAAGGAAGAAGATATATAACCATTGAAGATGTAAATTAGGCAATTAGCCTAATAAAACTGAGCATAACTTCTAAACCACTTATCTTTTTCAAAGAATGAATTTACCCTGCAACTTATCAAACCTAAACTAATGAAACTCTTCCTAGAACTAATAAATTCCTCATGTGGGGCATGAGCGGAAACTCATTAAAGCCTACCCTTTCATGAAGAAATTATGTGATCTCAACAAGCTTTCTTATTTTCTTTCTTAGCCTTCCCAATTCTAATAAAAAAAGACTCGTCTTCGGTCATCAATGGACCTCCAAGAAGGAAATACATTGAAAAACATCTCTAAATCTCTAATCTAAAAACATCTAAAAATATCTCTAAATCTCTTATCTAAATACATTGAAATGGATGTCCTCCCATTTCATTTTGTGGACTATAAATCTCTTATCTAAAAACATCTCAATCCCACGAAGAGCCAGAGTACCAATCTAACAGATGAGCTTCCAAGAGGAAGGCTTCCAGAGATCTTTTTTCAATCAAGGTTCATTCTTCATATTTGTAAGATCCTATTTGAGGTTGTACTCTTTCATCTTCCTTTTCTTTTGTTCAAAAAACTCTTGAAGTTGTCAAAAATACAACTTTGGGCATAAATAACCAGCTCCAGCTTCCAAGGATAAACTCTAAGCAGGAGACAAAGCTTAAATTAGGAGAATTTATGTAAGGACTATCTTGTGATAATGCATTCCCATGTCACAAAACCCTGCTTTGGATTCACCATGGATCTACAAGGATGACAAATAGCTCAAGCAAACTAAGAGTGAATAGAAATAAACTCAATAAACAGGGACCTGGTATAATTTTGAGAGACTGTCCTAAACCGTAATAAAGCAAAAGAGGTCATCTTCAACCTCTCATTATGAACAGTAACAGAAAGTCAGCAATACCCAGTTCACGAATCAAAGATGGGATCTCCCTAGTTTGGAACCCATTCAAACTGAGAATATTGAAATAGGATCCTTGCTGTTTGTCCTCCCAAATAGGACAGCTATAAGATTGGAAGAACAACCAATAAAGGAGCCGGAAGGAACTGAACTCAGATCCAAGCCATCTGACGGTAAAAATTAAACTAGATCATTGGAATCTCACAGAAGAATTAATTTCAGCAGGTAAGGCTTTGGGCTTAGTTTCAAGGTACGAACACCCCAAATCTGGAGAGGAAACGACAGGGGATGAGGGAAATCGATCAAATCTCTCAGCCAGGTTGGTTCGGTAATAGCAGGGCTTGAATAGCAAAGTTGTCAAGGCGTCGCAAGGCATTCAGGCGCCTTAGTCGCCTTGTTGATGTCACCTTGAGTCAGACCCCTCCAACACCTTGGGTGCCTAGACGCCGTGACAACTATGCTGGATAGGAAAAAAGGGAATAAAACTCCTGCAATATAGAAACTACTCACAAACTAGGAAACTAATAATTCAACCTAACTTCTAATCCCGTGCGTAGAAAAACCAAAATAAAAAACACAAGAAACTAAAAAGATTACAAGGTTATCCCCAATCAATCCTTATTATACCAAAATCCCAGTTTAGAACAGGTTCACCTCGGTCTGGATCTCTAATTGGGACATGCCGGTCAGCCATGATAATGCTACTGCATTGCTTGACTAATCACTTTTCCAATAGAATTCTGGTACAATGCACCTCTCAACCTTGGCACATCCACCCATACCCCCCAGGGCAGAAGTAGTACCATATGGCTTATGTTGGCTCTTAGTTGCAACTGTTTGGTACACAGTTTATCAGATTACGAGTAGTCTACTAACTTCTCTCGATTGACATAACCCAAGGCGAATAAGATGAAAAATATACAGGTATGGGTAGTTTCTATGCAAACTGCAAATGTTAGTGGTTTGCACATGTTCATATTCAGAAGATGAAAGAAAGAAAGGAGAAATGGTGGCCAAGAACTAGATGGATGATATGTGGCATGAGACTGCTACTCAAAGTAAATGGTAGCAAAAAGGTCCTTGCAGAAATGAAACAAAAAGGGCAATCAGGCATGTGATGTTGTTCGAAGTTCGAACCACCAATATAGATAAGGGAGGTCTGACGGGTGAATTGTACAACTGAGGTCTGAAAATTAATTGAGGGTGGGGAACGTAGCCAAACTTGGCCCATGGCCCAATTTAGCCACGTGGCAGCCTAATTGCAACCTAGGGGAAGGTCCATATGCAATTCATTACCCATGTCAACATTTACTCCTGGAGAAATTCAGCTCAAAAGAATCAAACCATGTGTGAAAAATAAAGTGGAAAGGATTGGAGAGCAAACTATTGAAAAATGGATTCATAGACAATAAAAGGCTAAGTCCAATTCATGGTGGGCCAATATGGCTAGTATTAAGTCCTTTTCTTTTTCTGATGAATATATGTACAGATCACTACGGCGCTTCCTTTTCCCTTTTTATAGATGAGGCAGCCTTCCCAGTGAGCATTGAATATTCCAACTTTTTTTTTGGGAGGGGGGGGGGGGGTGGGGATGGGGCGGGGAAGATATAGGTTGAAATTTCTGCCAACTGAAAGTGGCACCCTAGTTATTGAAAAAAAAGAGGCACAGGGCACTAGCCTCTTGTACGCACACACGCAAGGGTGTTGTAACTATGTTTTCACAGTAGCTTCAACAACCATCCAAATTCCAAAATAAAAAGAACACCTACCCCATCTCAATGTCTATCCTGAAAATGAAAAGACCAGCACACGTCTCCATATGATAAAAGCAACTAAGCAAGTTCTATATAAACATAGAAATTACGAATACATAATGATTTAACTCAAAAGACAATCTCCACAAGGCAAAACAAACAGCTCCATGGGGGAACAAAAGGACTAGGAAAGGGAAAGTAGCACTACCTCCAATGGGGTAAGGGGGCATTTTCCATTGATCCTGATTGCTCCGGGCCGAATAACACGACCACGTTTGGTAAACTTTCCTCTCCATCCTCTTTCTCTAGCAGCATTCATTTCCCTTTTCTCTTCTTCCCCACCATCAAATACACAACAAGAGAAGGCAACCATATCCTGTACATGACAATGTATGACCAAAACTTACTACCATTTATTTTTCAAGCAAAAGAATAAATTTGTATTATTTCCCAGAAACCTACACAAACCACAAAGGTAATAGCCAAAGCCAACAAAAAGAATCTTTAAGTGGGAGCAACTATAACACAGACTTGAAGAGGATACAAAAATTATGGCTTTCCAATCTGACCATAGAAAAATATGTGCAAGAATTCCCTGATGAAGAACCAAAATTGAAAATGTCTTTTTCACACATGCTATCACCAAACATGAGAGGTTGACCTAAACCCCTTTTTCTGTCTTTCAATATGCACCAAACATGTAAAATAGGAGTCACCCTCCGAAGCATGTAGCAAAATTTCACAGCCAATGAATGCTATAAACAGCATGGCTACAAAACTTCCCGGGTGTTGAAATCTAACCTCTTCAAATCGTAGATGAACTGCAATATATTTTCCATCATTGTTTGCACTGCGTTCTTTCATTCTTGCAACCAGATTTTCAGCCAAAGTTGATATAGGATTCGAAAATTTTAAAGCTTCATAATTTGCCAAGCATCTAAGACGTTGGACTGCTGGAGGAGCATCAAATGACAATCGATTTGCAAAAGGAGAAATCCTTATGATCCTGCATTATCCATATGCAGAAAAAATGTTTAAATTAGCCATTAAAACTTAAAATTGAAGTATCAAAGAAAATTTACAAGTAGCCCACAAAACAAAATCCTCGTGCATCAATGTCCTATCTCTAATCAGTGAAAATAACTTCTGGAACACACGTAGGTCTTGTGGAGGTATCTTCAACACAGATCACCAGGAACAAAAAACATCATAAAACATAAGCACAACCATCCACCTTAATACACCTTTTGTAAAAGCATCTAAATTTTGCAGCTTTACCATTTTGTGCATCTGTCCAATAAGCATGTAAAAGGAAACTAGAAACAAAAGAATAGTTTTAACTCACTGTTCTTCAAGTAGCTTTGGAAGAACTGCATCCCTGTAGTATCGGACAGATGACCAAGCCTTTACTCTGAAGTTATAAACATTACTCATGTTGTGATCAAACCGTTCCATTATGTATTCTGGTATCTTATCAACCACCCGCACATTATTTTTCAAGGAATTAATGAAATAATCCTCATCATAGATGTCACTGAATTTGCTGCAACAAGTATAGAGTGGTATCAGAGCTTCACCCACAAAGCACAGACAGATTTATGCACCAATCATTAACCAAATAAACACTTCTTGACTGCTGAGAACAGTGAAGTATAAAACTGAAGATAATGCGCACAATCTAAAAGAGCAAAGTCATCATTCAATGTGTACTATGCACCAGGACAAAAGCAGAACATGAACAAATTTAGAAAGAGAGTACAATCAAAATATGAGATTACAAAAATTTTAGGATCAAATCTAGTGCCAATATTCTCAAGGGTCATGAATGGACAGTGCAAGAATACAACAGCCTAGGATGACTAAAAAGTACACCCCACCTAAGAAATATTGTTCTTTTCAGAATTAATAGGATAAAATGCACAGAAATCAATAGATACATAAATCACAAAGATCACTGAATTAGAGTTTTTTTTTAGCTCCATTGAAACAATACCAGATTATGAAAACCAGTAAACAGAGATCACAAAGATCTACAGTCCCAGATCGTATATTATTTATAGAGAAAGATTACAGACCACCTTTCCTTCTTTGACAAGGAAAGGAATCACAAACAAAGCACAACTCTAGATACTTAGTTATAATAGGAAATAACAACCTAGTCAAATAAGGAAACTATCAACCCAATCCAACTGACAAACTAAACACCATAGAGGGAAAATTCCACCTATTGTGGTACATGTATGTGTACCCCCATGGTACACTTGGGGGTACACTTAATGCAACAACTAACATCCATTACACACAATATTATTTGGTCCTGGCTGTAAATTACCACTATTTTCAAATAAACAATAACCAAAAAAGGGATGTTCAGAACAGGATCTTAACTGTGGGCCTTGTAACTAATTCATCATGACCATATTGAAAAGAAGTGTATACCAAGTGCAAAGCAACTGAGACAAAATGGATAGGATTTACCATAAAAATATAAATTTGGAATGAATGGGGAAAAAAATTCACGGGGTGGATAAGCAGCATATTTGACAAACTATGTGCATCATACAAGGCCACAAGTTCCCAAAATAAGAATGATATGATAGATGGATATACATCCCGCAGATAAAAGTATCCACACTAATACCATTTAATATCTCACAAGGATTCAACAGCCAACTCGATCAGAAGAAAAAGAGGAAATACAGTACTTTCAGGTTCAAGATAATATAATTCTTGAAATATTATGAAAATTTTTGTATGGCGCAGATGTTCTGTAAAACCTTCTCCATTTTCAATTATTTCGAGCCTTTAGAAGACATTCAGTTAATGCTTGTTTAGATAACTGAGCCACCGAGACCTATTTAGGGGAAAGAAAACAGCCCCATGTATGGGTACCACAGAAGTAGCACACACTTTTTAAACCCAGCACCGCCATCCAAATCACGATGTGCCCTATTGACAGTATGGACTCCAAGTAGGTTCCAGAAAATCAGCTCGAAGGTGTGATAATTGCCTGTTTGTTGCATTTCCATTGTTTTAAATACAGCACTCATTTTAATGTTTTAGTTACCTATTTTTTCCTTATTCTATATGTGAAAATATCATTTATGGTTGTAATCATGTGTATCAACATCATATATGTCACAACTAACCTTATAATTTTTTTATTTTTTTTTTAATTGTGGTTTTAACGTATATCAAGTTCACACAGAGTCACATATTTTGGAACTTTAGGTGAAACCTAGTGATTCATATTGTGTTGAAGAATGTTTACTGTTCAGGATGACATTCTTCTTAATAGTAGATAATTGGTGGGGCAAGGCTCTATTAATTTTTGGAAGGATCAATGGTGTGGGGTAATATTATTTCTGATTAATAATGTTATTTCCCCAATTCCAAAGGATTTGATTAATCAGCCTGTTCTTTTTTTCTTAGTGCTGACGGGTAAGTTAATCATGATTTGCTTCAAAATTATATACCTCCTTAGCTTTTGGATTCTTTTTTACATTCCTGGTTCCTCTGATTGGTAGGGGTGAATGGATTTCAGAGCCATCTTCTACAGGATGTTTCACTATTTTCTCTGCCTGCAATTTATTGCGTGTTCATGGCCCCAGATTAACTTTTATTGAGTTGATTTAAATCAAGGAGCTACAGTTGAAAATTAATTTTTTCCCAGTGGAAGTTGGCCTTTAGCCTTTAGTGCTGCTCTGGTGAGTCTGATGGTAAGGGATGCAGCTGTCTTATTGGTGCAGTTGTGTTTATTGCCATGATAGGCGAAGGGGTTTTAGCTTCTAAAATCTGGACCTTTCTGAATCTGTGCTACCAATTTCAGTTGCTTCTCCTTGATCCTTGCTTATAAGGCTGCAAACATATAGTAAACTCCTTCTCGTTCTACCGAAATAGAGGTCTGATTTGAACGGCCAGGTTCAGCATCACATTTGACACCTGAGGAAGGTACAGCCCAACTATGAGGTACATCAGCAGGTGTTACAATAATACGTAGATGAGTTTTGGCTGGTACAACCACTCTACCGTCCATAGGGGATTGTTTTAAAAGCCAGTTTAGTTTTTTGAGGGGTATGCAACCTAGTTTTATTTTTTGTAGTGTTTGGTGTGAATGGAAAAAGCAGCGGTTTTAGGATTAGTTCCAATCTTACTCTGTTTTAAATCTTAAAATTATTCAACAGGTTGTGGAGGTGAATGGTATGTGAAGGTTTTCAAAGCTTCGCAATATTTTGCAAGTCTTATCTCTTCAACCTCCAAGCTTTTTGTTCTCTGTGTTGAAGTTTGTAGGAAAATCATTGCCAAAGGGTTGCCTGCTCTTTTCTGCCATTATAGATTCCTATTCTCTGTGTTAAATTCATCTTGATAGATGAACATACCATTATGCTCATCTTGAAAAGATGAACATCTAACTTCTTTTCTGTCATTACAGATCCCCATAAGAACGGGTGAGGTTCACATAATTGACATGAAACAATTGATTTTTATCTGTAATGCTTTTTGACTTACTTATGCTATTAATCTTATTTGTAATTTTGATAACAGCATTATTTTTTTGATACTTAGATGTAACAGGCTTAATTTTTAAGCTTTAGAATTCACGAGTTCACAAATGTCTCAAATAAATTAAATGAGATCATACAACAACAAACAAGTAGCTTATCAGATTTATCTATGGTCATTTTTTTTTTTAATGAAAATATAGATTGAAGACCCACAGGACACTAGAACTGGAAACATTGCACCTTGAATTACATACTAGCTTTTCAGGAAAGAATAGACAAAAAAAAAACAAACCTTGGATCCCTCCAAATGCTATGGAAATGGAAGTGTGGGATTAGAAGCGTTGCATTCAGATAACCGGCCACAGCAACTGCATTGCATATCTGCAAAACATAAGCCAGTAATCAAGTAGAAAATGTAAGAACAGTATCTGTTTAGTGAGACTTGATTCCACCAAAAAAAAAGCAAAAAAAAAAGCGTAGCATGAATTTATAAGTGAATAATAACTATTTGAAGAAATGTGACAAGGAGTGAGAACAACCGATGTCCTTTGCTGGTTCAAGCCACCATTTGCCTCCACATATATATATCCGTTTGAATCAGGTAAACCTATAGTATGCAACACAACATCATCCAATTTAAAGTTCGAAGAAATGATAATTATTGGAGGAATAATAGTATAAAAGATCACAGTGACAGGACGAGGGGTAAGAGGTGCATAAGTAAACATCATCCAATTTACTTATGGCATACCATAAGTAAATTTTTAAATGAAGAAATATAGTTTATATAATGACTACTAGCACAACATGATTTCTGCATGGCTATCTTCGAATTTGTCAATTTTCTCAATGATATCAGAAAATATACATGATGTCCAAATAAAATAGTGAGTACTCTACAGAAAGATGCAATTTCAGCATCACAAGTTTTTCCTTGCTTTGATGAGACAGAAAATTATCAGACAGCTGACGATCAAGAACTCAAGCACGAGTCATTTGGTTAATGAAGGGAGAAACCATGTTCAGAGATCAGCAAGACGATTTGATGCGTAAATAATATCATGATGCAAGTTCAACAGCTAAAGAAACCTACCTATGTCAAATTGTTCAACCTGCAGTTTTACATGTTTCTTCAGATTTGGCCAAGCTCGAACTTTTCCCCTTCGGAAAAGAAACACTAGTTTCTCCCTAGGTTGAATTACATTCTTTTCCTAATCTTTTTCATGAATCGCACTTCCTAAATTAACTTACATGGCGAGGTGTGACAAATCCATGGAGATGACAGGCATTGACTTGTCAAAGAGCTTAGCCAGACAACATACACAGTGTAGTTATCACAAGAAACAGAAATCCAGGGAATGGATACCACATCTTTCAGAGGCAACATCTTTGAGTTATAGGCAACTATGTTCCATACCTAATTGCACAGGAAGGCTTTCTTTACCAACGCCAACCTGGTCCTCCATCCTTCTCTCTCTTTTCTTTTTCTTTTTCTTTTTTTTTTTTTTTTTGGGGGGTTGGGGGGAGTGGTGTAGGGGTTTAGACCTTAAGGGAGTTCATATTTTCAGTACTGCCATTGGTTACTAAGGTCAGAAACTACTTGTTAGGATACATCTTTGACAGGCTTATTTTGTCTGTTGCATACTTGGAAAATGTTCAAGAAAAATGCCACAAGGTAGAGCCCAAAAGGGTTTTCTAACTTAATATAGAGCATATAGTTCCCCGGCTTCAACAATGTGTTGACAAGGTTGGTTCGAGGAGGCCATGCATTCACGTGCACACAATAGATTGTGTGGTCTTGTAACGTTTTAGGGCCAGTTAATCCAAGGTATGTGTTGCATTGTGGACTGGGCATGAATCCCTTGAAGGGTGTGACCTTGACCTTGTGGGAAAGAGGTTGACAGCCATTTTAAGGGTTTAGGGATATCTGCGCTTTACATTGTGCTTTGAACGCAATGGGGTATTCTATGCAGCTGATCAAAGTTGCATGTATGGGATCAGGTGCAGATGGACATATCTGATCATTTGCTAGGCACAGATTAGGCAATAGGAAGTAAGGGATTGAAAAGATGAGAGAGAAACTAGCTTCACAATACAGTTTCAAGTAGTCACACATGGAGACAAAATTAATCAAACCTTCATATGCTTAAGAAAAACTAGTAGCACCAATTCAGATTCTTCATTCAGATATATGAATGCAAAAAGGATTACATAGGTTAGTAGCTGCTCATCCCCTCCCATCAAGAACTACTTTTGAAATAGCAGTTTGAAAGACAAATCAAGAACAGGACAAAGCAAAGATTGAATAAGCCTACCTAAGCAACCCAAAAAGGAAATAGGAGGACCAAAGTTACAAATGCCCAAGCTAAAATCATAACCCCTAAACCCCTACATCACAGAATGGGACATCAAATATATCAAAACCAGTAGGTGACTGGATCCAACCAATCCAAACAGCATCTGTCATTTTGCAAACTCTTCAACCCCATGACAGTCCCATGTCCTGGCTAATCTCCAACATGGGACCCAACTAATTGTCAAGTACCATGTTAATAATTTATTACTTGAGCTCTACTACACTTCAGATTCACTCTGTTGAAAGTTTTTATTGTGTGGAACTGATCCCTATCAGCCAAATACCCACCTTGAGGGTTGTTTGACAAATTCTTTTGCCAATAAAATAAAAGAAAGAGGGAAAAAAAGTCTTTGTCCATGGGATGGACATCTTCAAATGAGCTACAGACATTAGAATGTCAAAGTACGTCATCAGGTCTTTTCTCCCTATGAGCATAGGCGCCTTCAAGTATGATAGTTGAGAAAGGAGAAAACTGTACTTGCAGCTTACCACCACTACAGATGAAGATATCCGCTATCCTGAAGTCTAAGTATGCAGTTGGCCCCAAGAGTACAGTATATGTTGGCAGTACAAAAGTTGACTTAGTGAACCATATCAACTCCTAGATCATCAGGTGCTAAGATGATTTCTGAAATACAAAAAATACTTATGACTACTAACAATTATTTTACCATTAACTTTATGTAGCCCATAACTTTTTTTTTTTTTTTCAGTCAACAGCAAAGCTTCAGTGAGTTCAATCATCATGTGGTAATTATAAATTGTTCCCCAAATTCTCCAGGGTGAAATTAAATGACTATATCAGGAGAAAAAGAACCAATCTACAAACTAGTCCAACGGAGATGTCTGATGTGCATTATAGTGGAAGTATATTACCCAAAACAAAAGGGAGAGTAACCTAGAAAACAAAATAAGCAACAACATAATGCATACAACGTGCTAGTAGAGACAGATTCTGCAAATGTCATACCTTGGCATAATACTTTGGAGGGGCCAAAAAAATCCTGCACCTTATTTGACTTATCCATCACATGTCATCTTACTAAATACATTGTTTCAGTGGAACCCAAGGAGCACTACTGTGGTGGGAGATGACCAGGCTAAGCATTGGGTTAGACCTCCTAGTCCTTAATTATGATTTGGGACCTGTATACAATTGTGACATATAGTCTTCTGTATGTTAATTGGTTTCAGCCCTTAATGCATCTTACAAGCAGGTTGACATCTTTGGTTAGGTGTCGTACTTTTTCCCCTCTTTGAATAGAAATTATTTGTCAACAGACACATACAGACAATGTAAGCAAGAAGCATAAGTGTTGGGAAATATCCATCAGAACCAGCACTACATTGAAAAATAAATTTAAGCAACATCATCTATCAAGTACTCCCTGCTACAAGCAAATCGAGTACAAGTACAACAAAAGTATCTTAACAAAACTAGCAGCAAAAAATAAAAATGAAAAATAAATGCATAGGTAGAACTAAGTAGGAATTCAAACCCTCTATGCTCTCGTTAATACAAGGTCTCCACTCGCCAGCTTTGTAAGAGTGTTTCCACACATTTGCTAACTGCAGTAAAGGTCAATAACTCGCATTAATAGAAGATGAGCAGACAGGACACCCCAATGATGAGAACATGCATGTAATGAAGGAATGTTCAACCATTAACGCTAATATGCCTAAAGAAAACATCAATCTTGAATATTTCAAGAAAAACAGTGTCAATGAATGATTCAAAGAAGATAAATAATGGAAGGTAAATCCCCCATGCAAAGTCATACATAACCAAGTCCTCGTGAAATTGCGAGTAGCAAAAGGCCATGATAACACAGTTAACAAGAGCTCCTACTGAGTATAACCACAACTGAATTATAAATCACAAAGATCTGAACCTGAAGCTAGTGAGCCAGTTTGGAATTTTCTTGCTTCTAGCTGGGAAGTAGAAAGGGGGTGACACCATCAAATAGTTATAGAGGTTGAGGTATCACCACAAGGTGAAGACAACTCAAATCATTACTGAACTTGTATGTGCTTGTGCACAAAGTCACCTTAAGAGGGGGGTGGGGGAGGAACAAAGAAAGCTAATTACCCTTGACAGTAGTACACCTAGTAACAAAAAAAAAAAAATGTTGCCATGAAATCTCATTAATAATTCTGACCAAAAAAACTGTCATTAAGGATTCTCAGAACATGAGTTATAAGGGTCTAATTAACTGTTTCGAGGCACACATTATGCCAAGGAATTTTTCATCACTGCTTTTGCTTTAATTCTTCCAGATGAAACAAAAAAATTCATCTGGACTCTGCTCTCTTTGAGGGTCTTGGGACATGGCAGAATACAATTATTAAGGGCTTTATTCAGTCCAGCTGGTGATCTAGACCATGATTCTGTAGGTGGGAAACATCAGTAAAGGTATAACAAAGACAAGTGAGTTTTATAGCTCAAGTATGAAATGTCGTCTTGTAATCATGTTCTATGGTAATGTGTCACAATCGTAATGGCTTATGGAATACTGCTTTCGCCTTGGCCACAAATTTCACATTTCCACAACTAATGGTTTTCTCTCTATGCTTGAAGGCTGAAGCACAATTTGGGTTATATTACAAAAATTGGTGTATACAATTTTCCCTGACATACAGCAATCAGTTTCTATTTTTTATCTTTAATATGCTTCCCTACAGAAGTTGTTGGTATATCCATCAAATTCTGCAAATTCGGCAGTGGCACCCTACTGCAAGGGACTTGAAAACATGGATCATTACACAGATCAAAGCTATAGGCATTTACACAAAGGATATGTAGTGAACCTTATTAACAGGGGATGTTGTAATAGCAGCAGGAATCAAAAGCATTCATCTTAAATGTCAAAAACCAATGAAGCTACTAGACAAATAGTCAAATAGAATAGTGGCCCAAAATTCTTCATTTGGAATTGTAACCTTTCACAGTTTGATCATGGTGGCACATCTAGTATTGTGAAAAATTCGTTTCATATCCATCTATTCCCCTTTAATTTCTCAAGTACTATGATGTTTTGTCATTTTGCTTTTTTGCTCTTCTTTTGGCCAGTTGAAACTGGTAGGTTGTGAGTTGAATAACTTCACGAAAGAAAATGTTGCTGATTGAACCACTACCTACCTCCCCACTCAAAGAATGTCAGCCTCATTATGTAATTGTCACTTTGAAAGAGGCGCCCCACCCAAATCAGGAAGAAAAAGAACTAAGATGATGATGAAGAAGAAGAAGAAGAAGAAGAAGAAGAAGAAGACGAACAAATATTAGATTGAGTGATCCAAGATTCTCAGTCAATGAAACCGTAACTCCAAAAAACTATGTATATTTTCTGTTGTTCCTCGTGATATGTGAACAAATATTTGCAGCTAAGTAGAGCTCATTGTTCAGATCTCTTCCAAATCTATTCAAAATGGTCTGTTTAGCAATTTCAAAAATCCAAAACACACAAATTCAACCATTTGTATAGACGACATTAACAAGAGAGACTGACTAAAATACAAATCCCAAGAAACTCAGAAACCAGATAAAACATTTTCCTTAAATCCCAATAATTTCAATCTCTAGTTTCAATCCAGTTGTTGATATTTGATAATAATTGGTAGTTTGGTACCAAAGAGGATTAATTAAAGAAAAGAAGAATGAAGAAGAAGAACTGACCCCATCGGCAGAAGAGGAAGAACTATCAGAATCCATCTCAGGACGAAGCTTCTCGTAGAGCTGTGGGCTGCGGTAAACGGAGCCTGGGGGAGGACGAGGCTTAATATGTGGAACCACATCGAAGGACACAGTGCCCATGTAGAGTAGCATCCCTGAGATGTAAATGAGAGGCGCAAAGAGGAAAACACCCTGTCGACGAAGGAGGACGGAGAGTACGACCCAAGCGAGTTTCTCCGCTAGCGTCCTTGGCTGTTGCCCCGAGGGAAACCTCCCTCCCTTCCCCTTCCCATGCCGATACCTTGGCGACCGCAGAGGTGACGGCGGCGGTGACGGAGTGTTGTGGCCACTACTCGAAATCCGATTGTATGCGTGCATCTCTCTCACCCCCCTTCCGCTCTCTCTCTCTCTCTCTCTCTCTGTGTTGTCGCTGTGGCCTTTCACGTCGTGAGAGCTTCTCTTGAAGATTGTTTGCTTTGCTGTGTCTTCTGGGCCTCTCTGCTCTTTGCTGCAAGATCTCTTTCTCTCTCTTCCTCTTGCCCTCTTTCTCTCACTTCTTTTAAGATAGACTATTTTAAGAATTTAAGACGTAATGTTGTCGTTGTCTGCCCTTCTGGTGTTCTCCAATTATGTGATTGGGAATGACTATAATAATCAAAACCCTTTTATAATATTATCAGTAGCAGCAAGCCCAGTAATGTAAAACGAAGACGAAAAGACGACGAAGAGAAGAAATCAAGAGAGCAGAAACAGAAGAAGAAGAAGAAACGAGAGGAGAACAGAGGAGGCAGGAGGAGGGGGATGATAAAGTCTATCTCTGATGTGACAATCTCATGATGGAGAGATGAATCTTTTCTTTGCTTTCTTGGGGTTTTTAGCTTTGAAGACTTTGGATTGGAAATTGGAAATTGGAATTGGATGATCGGATCGCTTTTTTTTAAGCTAATCTTATACATAAGGTTGTAATGCATTTCTTGGAAAAAAAGGGTTCTTCACTTTATGAAAGGCGCGGGAGCTTTTCAAAGAAGACGCCTTGATTCAGAGGAGGACTGGTCGATTGGAAGAATGAAAATTAGATGAAAAGGGAATTCACAATTTTGGCCATTTTAAACTCTGACTGTAGCATTCCTGCAATGGTGTTGTCAAGGTGTCGTCTTCCAGTCAACTTCTACAATCGGTTTCTTTGTTAGAGGAAGATCCCTCCTTCCTTCCCAGTCTTCTAGAATCTTTTTTTTTTTCCTTTTTTTTTTTTTTTAATAGTTTTATGAAAATTTTCACATATCACTTCTTTCTTTTATGTTGAAACTGTTATGGAAAAAAACGGTGTGGATTTGACTGTAAGTGGAAGGATTTTATACCGAGAATGGTTCCAAAAAAAAACCCTAAAATTAGTTCTGTAAGCAGCTTCGTAATGTATTGAACTCAGTGATCCAGTCTCAAAAACCCTAAAATTAACCACTCTTGAATAGCAGAAATTGGGATCAGACACAGTAGATTTTGATCCAGATCTATTGATACGTCATGGGATGAGAAGAGAACAACCAACTTCCATCAAAGGGCGAGAAAGGAACATAGACTCTATTGCATCAACCACTAACTAGCATCTTCATATATACCTTGATTACACTGAAGTCTTCCACACTTGAAAGTTGCTTACATTGTGATGGATTTTTTCTTTTTTTTAAAGCTTACTTTGTGATGTCGCCAACCATTGAAGCAAGCAGCTATTGACATAGAAAAAGAAAGTGGTGAATGCAAGGAATTGCAATTTTATTTTGACTGTCTTTTGCCTTATTCTTATAAGTATTTTTAAGTTATGGGTAAAAAAAATGTTCTCTGAATAATTTAAAAATAACTTATCACTGTGTAATTTTCAAGAGCTACCTTGTATTGCATGCTCTTTCTTATGCATATAATAAATCAAAAAATTTTAAATGAGTTTGTTAGAGTAACAGGGTAGGGGAAAAAAGATTACAACTTTGGTTAGAACAAGATTTCACCAAACAAACAAAATTTTGTTTTGACGATTTGTTTTCAAAAAGTTTATCAAAACTGTTCACTATTTTGAGCCATATGGATAGTTAATTTTGACCAACTAACAATTAAATTTGTTATACATTTTTTGAATTAACCATATATCGATTAACATTCAATCAAATACCTTCTCATGTATATCTAGGCATCTTTATATTTTTTTCATTCATCTATATAGATCCATGCACTTTCCAGTAGTCTCTAAATTTCCGAAGCTTCATTTTGCCATTTATTGATTTTATTTAGACTATGACTTTTGGTCAACCATGCAAAATTTTGGGCCACATATATCCAATCTTTTTTTTTTGGTAACATCCTATCTTGCACTTGGTAGATATTTGTTATTTCTTTTAGGCTTATCAGAACCATATTTTTGAAACATGCACCCACCTCCCATTCAAGGGGGAAAAAAAATAAAAAGTATTGTAGGTTGGAAATTCTTAGGATAGTATACTATACATATCCTATTATTTTTCTTATTTTTCAACAATTATTTTATTTTAAATAATCCTAAAAAAGAAGTATATTTCTTTTTTCAGAAAAAAGAAATAAGCTCTTTAAACAATGTTGAATTTGACTTCAGCGCCTGTGGTGACCATGTATTTTATTTGCATGTTTAAGGAAAATCCACTTCTTCCACATGGAGTCACAAGATATGAAAACTAATTGAACTTTCCAACTTTTATTACTTCTTTGTAAGAAATATAAGTAATAAGATAACCTAAGTAGATGAGTTATACTAATAAATTATATAATGAAATTATGGGAGAAAGTTATTAAAGCTCGCCTAAGAAGAAAAACTCTTATCTTGGAGAATCAATCTGATTTTATGCCAAGTAGATTCACGATTGAGGCTATTTACTTATTAAGAAGGTTCATAAAATTTATAGAGCCCATAAGATGGATTTCCACGTGGTCTTTATTGACTTAGAAAAAACACATGACAAAATCCCTAAAGATTTTATCTGGTATGTCTCAATAAAGAGAGAGGTGTTGAGTAAATGTGTGGATATGATTAAGAACATGTATGAAGATATAGTGACAAGTCTGAGATCTAAGGGAGGTCAAGCCAAGGAATTATTACGGTTGGGTTACATCGAGGATCAGTCTTAAGCCCTTATTTGTTTGTAGTTATTATGGATGGGTTAATCAAGAACATTCTAGATGAGGTTGTCTATTACATACCGCTCACTGATGATATCGTTTTAGTGGATGAAACAAAAGCAATGATAAAATAACACTAAGTTAGAGCTATGGAGATCAATCTTGGAAATAAGAGGTTTTAAGATTAGTATATCAAAGACAGAATATATGAGGTGTAACTGTGATCACTCTATGATGGATACTGATATGGTGAAAATTGATGAGAGAGAATCCGCAAAATGACTATTTTAGATATATAGGATCAACTATAAATAAAAAAAAGTGATATAGAGGATGATGTTTTGTAGAGAATTAAAGCGTGTTGGATGAAGTGGAGAGATGAGTTCGAAGTGTTGTGTGACTAGTGTATTCCTTTACAAGTTAAAGGAAAATTCTATAGGACTATTGTGCAACGAGCAATGATGTATTAGACGAACTGTTGGGTAATTAAGAAATGTCATATAGAGAAATAGGATAAAGTAAGAAACGAGCATATTAGAGTTGATTTGGGAGTTGTCTCGATTAATGACAAGCTCTACGAAAGTTGTTTGATGTGATATGGCTATGTTCAACGAAGGCTTAAGGATGCCCAAGTGAGGAAAAGTGATTTGATTCCTATAGAATGAGTTAAAAGAGCTAGGGATAGGCTAAAAATGACTATAGGAGAAATTGTAAGGAATGACATGCACCATTTAAGGAATGTCCCAAGTTATGAAATCAAATAAAGTTGATTGAAGGAAGAGGATCTATGTAACCGACCCAATCTAGCTGAGGTTTTTTCTGATTCTGTTGGTACGAAGCTTCTTTCCATTACTTTCATTGTACTCTCTTGTGTTCTCTCTTTTTACTTTCTTTTATCTTATTGTGTTTTTGCCCCGATCCATGTAGCCAACCCTATTCATTTGGGAATTGAGAGTGACATCAATTGTCGCCAATACTGATGTTGATAACTTTTTTTTTTTGGTAGAAAAGAGGTTTATTAATACTAACGGATTACATTCTCGTGTTCTGTAACAAAGTTAGCAGAAAAACAAGGATCGAAATTGGGCCAAACTATCCTATCCGTAACAGATAGAGCCCTCCTGGCAAGGGAGTCAGCAACAAAGTTGACTTCCCTTGGAATGTAAAGAAAAGAGCATTGCTCCAAGTATGGTATACCATATAGCGTATATCCTCAACAATAGATAGAATCTTTAGTTGCGGGGATCGTGAAGTATCCTGCAGAGACCGAACTACTTCTAGATTGTCACTCTACTGTAAGATTGAAGATCCCTTCTGAAATCTCTAACAACAAACCTGCTCTTATAGCCATAGCTTCACCGATCAGAATATCCTGGAAGGGAACTGGATCCGAGACAGCAACTAGAGGGAGCCCCGCATGATCACGGATAAACAACCCCAACCCATTACCACCTGTAGCAGTCCATGATGCATCACAATTCAATTTATACTGACCGGGTTGAGTAGTTTCAGTGACCGTTGCCGCTAGCTATGTTGTAGGTGAGACCTGCTGCTGAATATGCACTGATGATGCTAGAAATTCCGACCAGGTTTGGTATGCAGTAACAATGACATCCAGCGGACTCTTTTCTCGTCTGCCAAAGAGTTGGGTTCCTTCCATAGCTTCCATGCAACTTTTGCCAATAGTACTTTATTGTGCAAAGATGGATCCTTAAAGCCCAGCCCGCCTCTCTCTTTGGATTGGCATAAACGAAACCAAGAGATCCAGTGGCTCTTCCTCTTGTCAGAACCATCACCCCAAAAAAATTCAGTAGCCAACCTCCTTAGATGATTATGATGTCATGCCGGTAACTTAAAATGTGAGGATGCATAATTAGCTAAAGAGAAAGCTACTGATTTAAGCATTATTTCCTCACCCGCATATGAGAGTAATTGGCTCTTCCACCCCATGAACTTCTTCCCAGCTTTATCTATAATAGTCTTGAAAAGTTCAGACTTGGATACTCCAAAGTCTGTTGGCAGTCCCAAATACTTCGAAGGTCCTTTCCCATATGAGACCTTAAGGATACGGGAAAACCAACTCTGGAACCGCAAGGGGGTGTTTGGACTAAAAGATGATGATGACTTCTTGAGATTTACTTCTTGGCCACTTGCCCTACAGTAGCAATCCAAACACTCCTTCAAATGACATATTTCTTTGAGTTTAAGCACTGAAAACAATAAGCAGTTATCTGCAAATAATAGGTGGGTGATAGGCCGAGCCCCATTTTTAACTCTAACCCCCCTTTAGAAGACCACCAGATTCGGACTTGCTAATAATGCTAGTAAAAGCCTGAGAGCAGATGATAAATAAAGCTGGGGAGAGAGGATCTCTTTGCCGAATTCCCCTTGTTGGAATGACAGAACCACGAACCCCTCCATTGATCACTAATTTATAGGTCACCGAGCGCAGAGAACACATGACCAGGTTCACCCATTTATCAGAAAAACCAAATCTTGAAAGAATTTTCTCCAAAAGACCCATTCAACCCTGTCATGAGCCTTCTTCATGTCTAACTTCAAGGCTACAAATTTCTGCTTCCCTTTCTTCTTGTGATTAATATAATTAAACACCTCATGTGCAATAAAGAAATTATCAGAAATTGACCGCTCTGGGATGAATGCAGATTGTGTCTGAGAGATGATCAACTCCAGAACCTCCTTTAGCCAATTCGCCATAGTTTTGGTGATCACCTTCACAACTACAGGACAAAGACTAATAGGCCTATATTGATGTGCACTCTCTGGGTTAGCAGTTTTTGGAATCAAGCATAGTAAAGTCTCATTACATTTAGTGGGTAAAACAGATGTAGCAAAGAAGTTACCAACAAAAGTGAAGATGTCTTCCTGAGTGAGATCCCAATATTTTTGAAAAAAAGCTGGTGGCAGACCATCAGGGCTAGGTGCCTTTAGAGGTGCCATGGCACAGAGCGCATTATATATCCAGATCAAAATCCTTTGTTTTTCTCATTCATGTTTTTCCTTGTTTTGCTACCTGCAGAACGCAACACGTGGACAACAAGGAAGCTAAAAAATGCTCCGCAACAGTAGGGAAAGAGGAAGATGAGGCAAGTTGATCTGCACCATCATTGACATCTATACGGGGTCTCTTCTGTTTTTCCTTCGCAGGGGCAGCCTCCAGCAGGCAGGAATAATCATGAGGAGTAGGGTCAGGTAATATCGGTGCAATGTTGCATTTAGAGGTATCCATAGGTGCAGTTGAGTAATGAGTCTGGGTGATAGTTGGGTCAGGCTGAGGAATGTGGTGAGGATCATGGTTGGTGGCAGTACTGATTAGGGCCGATGATGGAGGAGAGAGGGAGATACCCGATAGGTGGGAAAGTATAGAGACCAATAAATTCGGGATACCTGGATGTTGGAGTAATGGATTGGATAGAAAAGAATGTGGCAGTTGGAGATTGGTAAAAGTATTAGACGTGGCAGTTGGAGTAGAAGTGTGGGAGTGTGGGAGTGGAAAGAGGGTGATGGGTACGTGGAATAAGTTGGTTGGATACAGGTGTCGCAACCTTGAAAGGGCTTTCGCAAGTACATTCTCCCTGATGTTGATACTGAAACCAACATAGATCTGTCATATCAAGCCAGATCAGACACTTTTGCTCCTCAAGATCTCAATTCATTTTCTTTAATGATTATTTTTGCCAATTCTGTTTTGATACCATTAACATAGAATTGAGTTAGGTAATTGATACTACAAATCCAATCCTATTACGTAAAACACCATGGATGTCTTAGGATTCGTTTGATAACGTTTTATAAAACGTGTTTCTATCATTTCTATTTCCAGAAATAGCAGAAATAGAACAAAAAGCGTTTGATAAAATTGTTTCGTTTCACTTATTTTCAGAAATAAAAATAGAAATTTATACTTATTTATGATTCAAGAAATGACCCAGGCGAAAAGACTTGTGGCCATTTTTTCACTGGTTATTATCGACTTCTAAGAACATGACTTATCAAACACCTTCAATTCATTTTCTGTTTCTAGAAACGAAAATTTATGTTTCTGTCGTTTCTTGAAATAGAAACGACAGAAACGTTATCAAACAGACCTTTAGATTCCAAAATGACAAATCCAAATAGAAAAAACAGACCAGGTAGAGCCCTCGTGGCTTTGAACCACTGGTCCAGGTGGTCCAACAGACCAACACTCCAACCATAACTGGTTGCCCACCCACACGCACGACGGCACGAGGCACTAGTGCACGACACTAGGAAAAATGATGTCTAGGGCTAATGCTATTTAATTGTTCAATTGATGCACTCGTGCACGTGCCCGACCATTTTCATGTGTCATCCCATGTTTGTATATTTTTATTTTTATTTTATTTAGAGAATCTTTTTATTTTCATGTGTACGTGTCCCAAAGAGAGGACATTATGCCACTACATAACCCCCCAAAAAAAAAAAAAGTTGATAAAATAAAGTGATTAAGCTTTTAATTAAATAGATTGCGAGTAGAACATGCTAACCTCATTATTGGATTTGTAGTCCATTTTATATTGGCTTCGGTGCCTAAATTGAATATATATATATATATATATATATATATCATATTATTATACTATTATATAAAAGCATATATTTATACTTCGTGGTTAAAATTTTCTCGAACTATTTTATTTTTCTTATTTATTTAAATACCTTTAATTTCTTTTTTATCATTTTTCTTTATCTTTCTTATCTTTTCTTTTTTTTGGGTACCCTTAGTTCTTTTTTATAAATATTAATTTCATTATTTATTCACTCACTCTCACACGTCTCCCTCCCTCTATCTTTCTTTCTCATTTAATAACAGCGAATATGGAATTTAAATCGCACTTTCCCTTCATCTATCTTTCTTTCTTTCTCTTTTTCTTCCCAACAAATTTTTTTTTTCTATAACATTTAAATATAGAATTCAAATAGCAACTTGTGGGAATCAAATCCCCCATTCCTTCCTCCATCCATAATAATAGGAAATAAGATTTATACAAAATAGGAAACAAGATGTACTCATGCGGCTAATCTTTTTTAGACTATTTTATCCTTCTTATTTATTTTAATATCTTACCTTCTTCACTATAATTTTTCTTCATCTTTCTTATTTTTTTATATTTTTTTGGTACACTCTTTTTTTTTTTTTTAATGATTAAATATTTTTCTAGAAAAATAGTTTCTTTATTATCTCAAACTCTCATGTACCTCTCTATAAAAGAAAATTAGAGATCTCACATTTCTTATCTCTCCTTGGTAAGAAAAATAACTTTTCCATTTTTATTATATCTACTTTCATTTTCCTTCCTTGTACCAAAAAAAAAAAAAAGCCTTTCCTTTTCCTCCCTTCCCCCCCCCCTCTCACTCTTTCACACGTTCCCTTCTTTCTCAAATATCTTTTATTTTCCTTGAAAATTCAGTTACTTCCTCGCTCTCTCTCGATCCACACCTTCTCATTCTCTTAGAACAGCGTGAAGAGAAAGCACGTCATCTCTCCAACTTTTCGTCCCACTCTCCCTTCTCCTTTGATGGCAGTAGCATTGGCAAGTAACTAATTTACTAACCCTCTCTCCTTTTAGTTTATTTTTCTTTTCTTCTTCTTAGATTGCATATCGTCCCTCCCCTTCGTTACCTATATTGCTTTTATTTATATTTTATTTTTTTCTGAAAGTTTTTATTTGTGGTTAAAAGTGCTAGCATAGATGATTGGTAGTGGATCCAATGCATAGCACACTGGTTGCAGCCTCTTTTTGAAGAGTCGTGGATGGTCTAAGGAGACTTTAAAATGACTTTTTTCTTTGTTTTTATTTAATTACGTGCATATTTCTTCCCATCGTGTGCTGATCTTTTTGTCTCCATTCTTGTTTGATCATCAAGTATCCTACTGGGAAAAGGCTGTCGGTAAGTTTTCTTACCGATTTAAGAGTCCTTAAGGTTCCGGGTTGTTATATGTTAGTCTATTCTTAAGGCTATTAGTGGTTAAAGAGGTCTATTTGCAATCAATTTCTTAAATCTGCTAGTTCCTATTCCCTGAAGAGAAGGATTGCTTCTTGTATGAAAACATACATTCATAGCCTGCAGATGCCCTGTTTTGGGGTAAGGGACACTGCATACTTTAGTATCTAACCATTGGATCACTTTGATCTTTTGAGACCCAATTCCCGTAGTTATTTGTCACCTTTGACCAGAAGTCCAAGTTGATAAGAGCTGATTTGGAGATCTATTCAATCTTCTAGAAAATAGGATCTTAGTTTCTAAAGCCGTTATTGGACCTTAACCTCACATTCAACAATTGGATTCTCTTAAGTTTTTTGAATTTTTATTCATCTGTGTTGGTAATTCTAGGAACCCTTGGTGGTGATTCCAATGTTGAGGTACTGGTGGTGATTCCATACCTGCAGATCAAGGGGGAATTTATGGTCATATGCCAATAATGGTGTAGTGTCGTCTGAAGAAAAAGATTGGATGTTACATATTGTTAGGGATAGTTGGAAAAAGTCAAAGATGAGAAAGAAACACTTTGGGATAAAGTCGGATGCTTTTATAGGTACTTTGACAACAAAACAAGTGGATGGAGATCGGGAATCCAAATGGACCCTACAACTGAGGCTTCAACCCATGGTTTCAGGTGTTAATCCATACGGTGCATAACTCATGCATCTGCCATTGATGCCTATTTTTATTTTCAGCATAAAATAATTTATTAATTATTAGTCACATGTAATCTTTTCTGTTAACCTATTTTGATTCGTTATTATCTCTGTCTATCTCTGTATTTGGAATGGATTCTGTAGAGACAACAACATAGAGAATGAGATGAAACCTTAAGCTCTTCTAGGACGATCATTCTTTCTTCCTCTTCCCTATCAATCTTCCTTCCAAAGAGGAATTTATCCCAAAGACCTCTTCATTTCGCAACCCTTGCAAAGGTACCATCTTTTTTCTTGTTTGAGTTTAAATATTTGTACTAATATTTGTTTATGGTAAATAATTTACAAATATAAAGGGATTTAATGTATTTTTTTTTATTTATTAATTTAACGTAAGTTAACTTAGTCTTGTTCCCACATCTTATTCGATGTATTGGTTTTATTTACTTAATTCATTCTTTGTTATTTCGTAGGAGGCTCACAATGCAGATAAACTCATGTTGAACTTGGGCTTACCAAGCAAGGATAGTGTTATTTATGGATAAGAAGCTCTACAAAAGATTTATTTTCTTTCTTCAAAAGGAAGAAACCGACTACTCCATCTTTATGATGAATGGCTCTGACTCTGTGACTATCAATTTCACATGATGCTTTCTGGAACAATCACTTCTACTAAACTATTGTGTGATGGCAAAGAAATTAATAAGGGATTTGGGCTTGTCTGCTTCGTAACTCTAGAAGAAGTGGACATGACTGTGAATACTCTTCATGACATATTGTTTAAATGATGAATTGTTATTTGTATGATCATTTTTTTGTGAATCTCATACTTGTTTTCTTCTTTCTTTTGTCACGGATTTAATAATTTAAGTATGGGTCTTTAACTCAATTGGTAGAGTACTTGCGGTGTGAGAAATGGTTCCATACCTCAAGGGGATGGTGGTTTGAATCCTCTAAATCCCTTATCTATATTTTCATTTTAAACTCAATGGTAATGTCATGGGAATATCTTAGTGTCTTAAACAGAAAAAAACCTAGGCAAGTTAGAAACTTGATTAAAATGACAAGGTTTAGTCAAAGCATTTAACTACTGATTGTCTAAAAAAAATGTTGTAATTGTATATCATTATTTGAATTAAGAATTAATATTTAGTAATCATTTGAAAACCATAATACTTTTTAAATGAAATTCGTAGGAGGGCAACTCTCTCTCTCTCTCACGCACACACACACACATAGCCACACGGCATTTGCACGTGGATTTTTTATTCGTATATATATATATATATGTATGTGTGTGTGTGTGTGTGAGAGAGCAGAGAGTATATCAAATGTGGGTCTCACAATTCCTTATTTGAAAAAAGAATTTATATTTCCTTATAAACTTAGATCCTCTCCCTATAGGTAACCATCCAACCCATGTCACACCATCCACATCCTAAATTTGATCCCCACACTCCATGGAAGGTGTTAGATTCTCTCCCTTGTAGGTAAGCACCCCACCGTCCATGGGGTGTGGTCTGCACACCCTATTGATAGTGTGAGATGATTATTTATAAGGAAGGGATCTAGACTCCTCTAACGTAATTGGAATCTTTTTGGTCTTTAACTAGTAAGATCTTAGTCGAGCATTTACAGGGTTGGATATTTAAGTTGACACAAAGAAGAGATTTTCATGTATGCATATTCATGGATATGGTTCACCAAATTTGTGATTTTATCGGTATGATATTAATATTGATACTAATACATATCAATTGTATTGGGCCATATTTTTTTTTTTTTTTTTGTGTGGTAAATTGTACCAAATTTTTTTGGATCCGACTCCTCTGTATAGAGTCTAGGGACCAGAGAGTGATCCTCCGAATGAGAGAACTCAAATACATGTTCCAAAATCATTTTAATCATAAATTACTCTCTAGTCTCTGAATTTTATCTAAATTAATCCTATCCAATTTTTTATGGTATAAGTAAATTGTACCAAGTCTGATACCTGAAACCGTGCTTCAGACATACGATAAGGATACCATCAAGCAGTGGTCCCATGCATGAGAATATATGGATGGGTCCCATGCCAGTTAAGGAGATGGCCTAGGCCTACTAAAATCATGCATATGTTGGGCCCTACTTAGTAGGACTGGACTAGGCATATCCTTGGAAACTCGACAGCACCACATCCCCACATATAGAAACTGTGTACATCATCACTAGAATAGTAGAATGTCTCGGGCAAGCCCAACAACATCTGTACCGCATCCAAAGTTTGGTGGCATGTGAGCAAATCCTAACCATGTGATTAAGACCTTTTGTAACGATTCACGTGTGAGAGATTTTTGGTGCACTTGCCTACTAATAATCTATCATCTATCACAATGTGCCACTTGCAGTCACCTTGTAAGCTATCATCCATCACAATGTGCCACTTGCAGTCAGCTTGTAAGTTGCAACAAATATTTCTTCTAGAAGAATAAAGCTTAACTCTCTTCCATTAAACACAATTTGGGAAGAGGGTTCTCAAGTGGCATAAGAGAGCACACCAATGAATGAGATGTGAGTCATCTAATATAACAATTTTGTATAAAAAAGTCGAAGGTCTGATGGTGAGATTGATTGATTCAGTTTAGATCAAATCGAAACGAATCGAATCTAATCATTATCGATTCGATGAAATGCAAGTAAAACAACAACATTAATCAAAACTTATCCCAATTTAATAGGATCAGTTACATAGAGATTCTAAGTAAGGACGAGTATAAGGAACAATGTAAAAAAATTGATGGCTTGCAACCTATGTTTTTCGGAGACCCACGTTAATATCGAATTACATAACACTTGCAGAAAGAGACGTGTAAAAAAACTCCACACTTAGGCGCAACTTAGAAATGCAAGACTCCAAGAACATAGGCTACAAAACTGAGCATGAAAAAACTTTTGCAAGCAATAAACCCACAACAATACAACGTCACTTTTAAAACAAGGGGTGAGGAGAAGGACCAAACAAATGTTTGTTTTGCACATTGACTTGACCAATGATTGCATGATAGCCAATCATAGGGTATTTTAATATAAACAACAACCCTTCCCTTGCACCATGACTTGCATATGATGGCAAACCTTGGGGTATGGAGGGGTGGAGTGCAGATGCGTGACTATAGCCTCGCTCGCAAATCGATGAAATGCATGTCATGATCAAAATTGATGGCAACCCACTAAGAGTTTGTAAATTAATAAATAAAATAAAACACTAAGATTTTCCCATTAATTACCTTGTACATGTTAAAACCTCAAACCAGATCAGACCAAACCGATTAAAACGTCAAATCAGATCAGACCAAACCGATTCTTAGTCAAATCAGTAGGGGATTATTGTTGTAATCAAAATCAATCAGTTAGCTAGGTAGCCAAACCATGGAACAAAACTCTACCAACGAAAATTCGATAAAAGTGTGGAAAGCCATTAACTATTGGATCTTGGTCAACTCCGATACACAATAGTAGGTGTGGCGTAATTGCCGGTCTATAAATGTTGTTTGAATAAAGGCATTAAAGATGTTGATCATCTTTGCATAAGCATTGACTTGGATAAAATGATTTGGAATTGGTTATTAGCATGATTACAAACTAATAACAAAAAATCAAACTGGATCAAAATCGAAATTGACTGAAAATGAAGCTTCCTCAATGAATTGGTTGTAGATTGATCCAATAACATACTAAAATGGATTCAATCCAACCGAAGTCAATCAATTGGCATATTTAGTTTTATATATAAAAGGTCAATAAGGTCATTTCATGTGAGGAAGAGAGTATCCTCCTTTGGCAACTCATACAACTTTTTTCCATCAAGTTTATATTAAATATTAAATATGCAACTTTTTTTTTTTTATTACGATTACTTATGCCCAAAGGGAT